>NW_016107822.1:964455-1047043 GCF_001604975.1 Cebus imitator | reverse complement strand
AAAAAAAAAAAAAAGCTCCTGTATTTAATTCTTTTTTGCAGCTATTTTCGTGTCTCTATCTCTTTCAGTTCTGCTCTGATCTTATTTATCTCTTGTCTTTTACTAGCCTTTGAATTTGTTCTTGCTTCTCTAGTTCTTTGAATTGTGATGTTAGAGTGTTGACTTTAGACCTTTCCTGCTTTCTGATTTGGGTATTTCGTGCTATAAATTTCCCTCTAAACATTGCTTTAGCTGTGTCCCAGAGATTCTGTTAGTGTCTTTGTTCTCATTGGTTTTAAAGACTTTGTTATTTCTTCCTTATTTTTATTATTTACCCAGTAGTCATTCAGGAGCAGGTTGCTTGATTTCTGTGTGGTTGTGTGGTTTTGAGTGAGTTTCTTAATCCTGAGTTCCAATTTGATTGCACTGTGGTGTGAAAGGCTGTCATGATTTCTGTTCTTTTGCATTTGCTGAGGAGTGTTTTACTTCCAATTATGTGGTTGATTTTAGAACACATGCTATGTGGTGCTGAGAAGAACATATATTCTGTTGTTTTGGGGTAAAGAGTTCTATAGATGTTTGTTAAGTCCACTTGGTCTAGAGCTGAGTTCAAGACCTGAATATCCTTGTTAATTTTCTGTCTCATTGATCTGTCTAATATTGATGTGGGGGTGTCAAAGTCTCCTACTATTATTGTGTGGGAGGGTAAGTTTCTTTGTAGGTCTGTAAGAACATGGTTTATGTATCTGGGTGATCCTGTATTGAGTGCATATATATTTAGGATAGTTAGCTCTTCTTGCTGTATTGATCCCTTTACTATTATGTAATGCCCTTCTTTGTCTTTTTTGTTCTTTGTTGGTATAAACTCTGTTTTAAGGCTGGGTGTGATGGCTCATGCCTGTAATTCCAGCACTTTGGGAGGTCAAGGCGGGGGATCACCTGAGGTCAGGAATCCAAGACCAGCCTGACCAACATGGATAAACACTGTTTTTACTAAAATGCTGAATTAGCCAGGTGTGGTGGCTTATGCCTGTAATCCCAACTACTCAGGAGGCTGAGGCAAGATATTTGGTTTAAACCAGGAGGCAGAGGTTGCAGTGAGTGAAGATCGCACCATTGTACTTCAGCCTGGACAGCAAGAGTGAAGCTCTGTCTCAAAAAAATAAAAATAAAATAAAAATAAATAAAGTCTGTTTTATCAGAGACTAGAATTGCAACCCTGCATTTTTTTTTTAATTTCTTTTTCCTTTTTTTTTGGCTGTTCATTAGCTTGTAAATATTCCTTCATCCCTTTATTTGAGCCTATGTCTGTCTTTGCATGTGAGGTAGGTCTCTGGAATACAGCATACTGATGAGTCTTGACTCTATCCAATTTGCCTGTGTCTTTTAATTGGGGTATTTAGCCCATTTACATATAAGGTTAATATTGCTATGTGTGAATTTGATCCTGTCATGATGATGCTAGCTGGTTATTTTGCACATTAGTTGATGCAGTTTCTTCATAATGTCTTACGCTTTATATTTTGGTGTGTTTTTGCAGTGGATGGTACCAGTTTTTCCTTTCCATATTTAGTGCTTCCTTCAGGAGTTCTTGTAAGGCAGGCATTATGGGACAGAATCCCTCAGCATTTGCTTCTCTGTAAAGGATTTTATTTCTTCTTCAGTTACAAAACTTAGTTTGGCTGGATATGAAATTCTGGGTAGAAAATTCTTTAAGAATGTTGAACATTGGCCCTCACTCTCTTCTGGTTTATACAATTTCTGCAGAGATCTGCTCTTAATTTGATGGGCTACCCTTTTAGGGAACTTGACCTTTCTCTCTGGCTGTCCTTATCATTTTTTCCTTGGTTTCAACCATGGAGAATCTGACAATTATGTTTCTTGGGGTTATACTTCTTGAGGAGTATCTTAGTGGTGTTCTCTGTATTTCCTGAATTTGAATGTTGAGCTGTCTTGCTATATTGGGAAAGTTCTTCTGGATAATATCCTGAAGTGTGTTTTCCAACTTGGTTCCATTCTCCCATCACTTTCAGGTACACCAGTCAAATGTAGGTTTGGTCTTTTCACATAGTCCCATATTTCTTAGAGGCTTTGTTCATTTCTTTTCAATCTTTTTTTCTCTAGTCTTGTTTTCACACCTCATTTTAGTAAGTTGATTTTCAATCTCTGATATTCTTTCTTCTGCTAATTGATTTGGCTGTTGATACTTGTGTGTGCTTAATAAAGTTCCTGTGCTGTGTTTTTCAGCTCCATCAAGTCATTTATGTCTTCTCTTAACTGGTTATTCTAGTTAGCAATTCCTCTAACCTTTTTTCAAGGCTCTTCACTTCCTTGCATTTGGGTAGAACATGCACCTTCAGCTCAGAGGAGTTTGTTATTACCAACCTTCTGAAGCATACTTCTGTCAGTTTGTCAATCTCATTCTCTGTCCAGTTTTGTGCCCCTGCTGAGAGAAGTTGTGATCATTTGGAGGAGAAGAGGAATTCTCGTTTTCGGAATTTTCAGCCTTTTTGTACTGTTTTTTCCTCATCTTCATTGATTTATCTACTTTTGATCTTTGAGGTTGGTGTAGTTTGGATGGGGTTTCTGTGTGGATGTCCTTTTTGTTGATGTTGATGCTATTCCTTTCTGTTTGTTAGTTTTTCTTCTAACCATCAGGCTCTTCCTCTGCAGGTCTTCTGTAGTTTGCTGGAGGTCCACTCCAGACCCTATTTGCCTGGGTATCACCAGTGGAGGCTGCAGAACAGCAAAGGTTGTTGCCTGCTTCTTCCTCTGGAAGCTTCATCTCAATTGGGCACCAGCCTGATGCCAGCTGGAACTCTTCTGTATGATGTGTCTATCAATCCCTGTTGAAAGGCGGCTCCCATTCAGGAGGCATGGGCTCAGGGTCCCACTTGAGGAGGCAGTCTGTCCCTTAGCAGAGCTCAAGTGCTGTGCTGGGAGATCCACTGGTCTCTTCAGAGCCAACAGGCAGGAAGATTTAAGTCCACTGAAATTGTACCCACAGCAGCCCCTTCCCCCAGGTGCTCTGTCCCAGTGAGTTGGGAGTTTTATCTGTAAGCCCCTGACTGGGGCTGCTGCCTTTCTGTCAGAGATGCCCTGCCAAGAGGAGGAATCTAGAGGGGCAGTCTGGCAACATCCACTTTGCTACACTGTGTTGTGTTCTTCCCAGTCCCTACCTACCAGTCTCCTTATCACTGTAAGGGGAAAACTGCCTACTCAAACTTCAGTAATGGTGGAAGCCCCTACCCCCACCAAGCTTGAACATCCCAGGTAAACTTCAGACTGTTGTGCCTGCAGTGAGAACTTCACACCAGTGGTTCTTAGGTTGCTGGGTTTCTTGGGAATGGGATCCACTGAGCAAGACCACTTGGCTCTCTGGCTTCAGCTTTTTTTCCAGGGGAGTGAATGGTTCTGTCTTGCTGGCATTCCAGGTACTACTAGGGTATGAAAAAAAAGCCTCCTACAGCTAGCTTGGTGTCTGCCCAAACAGCCACCCAGTTTTGTGCTTGAAACCCAGGGCCCTGGTGGTGTAGGCACATGAGGGAATCTCCTGGTCTGCATATTGCAAAAACTGTGGGAAAAGCATAGTACCAAGGCTGGTTATCACAGTCCCTCATGGCTTCGCTTGGCTGGGAAAAGGAAGTTCCCCCACTCCTTGCACTTCCTGGTTGAGGCGATGCCCCACCCTGCTTCTGCTTGCCCTCCATATGCTGCACCCACTCTTTAACCAGCCCCAATGAGATGAACAGGGTACCTTAGTTGGAAATGCAGAAATCACCCACCTTCTGCACTGGTCTACCTGGGAGCTGCAGACCAGAGATGTTCCTATTTGGCCATCTTGGCAGCACTAACCAACTCTCTGCTTTTAACGTGTGCTTGTGATCAGGTTAGACTCACTGAATAATTTATTTTCAAGTCAACTATACCATATATATAACCTAATAACAGCAGTAAAGTATATCAAGTTCACAGGGAGGTGGGAAATCTTCAGGGAAAGCTTAGAGTCCTGCCTAACATACCTGGCAAAAGATACTAAATTTCACACTAACTGTATAACATATAAACTGTGAAACTCTGAAAATTCTTGAAGGAAATACTAAAGAAAATCTTCCTAGTCTTAGGGGAGGCAAAGATTTCTAAGGCAAGGACACACTAAAATACTAACCTTAAATTTAAAAAAATGAAAAAATTGATTTTATTAATAAATACATTTAACTTTAATAATTTTTAAGTTATTAAAGTTTTTAATTTCTGCTTGTGGGGAGACATTAAGAAAAATAAAAAGGCAAGCTAGAAGCTGAAAAATTACATTCACAATACATCTGACAAAGGTCATGTAGTAAAACTACGTAAAAATTCATAACTCAATAATAAAATAATATCAAATTATATGTTCATAAAACATACAAATGTCCAATAAGTACAGGAAAAGATGCTAAAATTAAAGATTTATAGTAATTATTTTGAAAAGTGGCCAAATATGCCAGCACCAAATATTCCATTTTGACATAAGAATTATTTTGAGCTAAAGGCACTTCAGAAAATAGCAGATACAAGAAGCGGGCACTCTGATCCTCCTTTTCCTTCTTGAAAGCAGGAGATGAAATCCCCATGTGAAAGACAGTATCCCTATGTCAGGAGGAAGAAAGATACTCTTATCACCAAAGATGGGGAGTCCAGACCAAAGAAAATCTGCACAAAGCAACCTTGGTAAACTAACTCTCAATATCTCTAGTCACTTCTCCATAATTAAATATCCTAGCCCATGTCCCTATGTTTTGTCAGGTTTTCACAATTTATTACTTTTGGTCCTATTTAGTATGTAAACATTTGACTATAGCTGCTTCTTTAGGTCTTCATTTTCCTGTGCACTCCCACATACATGTAAAATTTCGTACATTTTAATAGATTTTCTTTAGAGAGTTTTTTTTTTTTTTTCCCTGTTTATCTGTTTTATGTCAACTAAATCCTCTGGCCTACTTAGAAACTCTAAGAGGGTGTAGGTAAACTTTTCCTTCTTTAGAATACCATGGCGATTTTTACAACGTGCCCACAAAAAAGCCTAACATAAAAACACTGACAATATAAAGTGGTGTTCAGGATAGGGAATAACTGGAACTCTCTTGCATTGCAGATGAGGATACAAAACAATGCAACCACTTTTGAAAGTGATTGACAATTTTTTACAGAGAAAAACATACTCTTACAGAGTGACTCAGCAATTTCATNCAGATGAGGATACAAAACAATGCAACCACTTTTGAAAGTGATTGACAATTTTTTACAGAGAAAAACATACTCTTACAGAGTGACTCAGCAATTTCATTTCTACACATCTACCCAAGAAAAATGAAAATAAGATTTAAACTAGAGTTTATTGTACCTTTATTTATAATAGTCCAAACTGGGAGCAACTCAAATGTTCATTAACAGGTTAATGAGTATATTAGTTTACTATTGCTGCATAAAAGTTACCCCCAAACTCTTGTGTAAAGCAGTGTCTATCCATATATTATGATAAAGTTCTGTAGGTCAGAAGTCCAGACAGACTTAGCTAAATTATTTGCTTAAGGTCTCACAAAGCCAAAATCAAGGATGGACTCTGATCTGAAGGGTCTGTGAAAGAATCTGTTTCCAATCTCATTCAAGAAGCTGATAAAATTCTGGTTTTTTGTTTGTTTGTTTTTTGTTTTTTTGTTTTTTTGTAGTTGTAGGAATTAGGTTTTTCCTTCCTAGCTAGCTTTTGACTTTGGATTGCTGTTGGTTCCTAAAAGTTACCCTAAATCCATGGTATATGTCTACTTCTTCTTTAAAGGTAGCAATGATAAGTACACCCTCCTTGTGTTTTAAATCTTCTGTAAACCAGCCATTAAAAACCTCCACTTAAAAGACTCCTGTGCTTCAATTTGACTTTCTGAAATAATGCCCTTTTGCCATGGAATGCAACATAATTGCAATAGTGACATCTCCTCTTATGTCGAAGTTCCACTTACACTCAAAGAGGAGGGAAGTTTTACAAGAGTGAGGATCTTCGGGAGCCATTCTTAGAAGTCTGCCTGTCACAATTAGTATGGCAATGATAATTCTGTACCATGAAATACTATTCAGGAATGAAAAATAACAGACTACTGATACATATAACAATGCTTAAACTATAAAACAGTCTGCTTCATAAAAGGGACAAGACATAAAAAAGAGTTCGTGCTGTATGATTCTATTTTTATGAAATGTTAAAAAGACATTTAATCTGCAGTGACAGAATATCACTGTTTTTGTAGGGATGGTGGAAGAGGAAGTTGACTGACATGGTGTATGATAGAACTCTTGGGATGAGAGGAATGCCCTTTATCTTGATGGGGTGAGGGATACTTCGTATTTTATGTTTCATATTAAACTTACAATATTTAATATTTATATTTTATATTATTTACATAGTCATATGCTATTTACAAAAACATTTAAAAAAACACATAAATTGTGTTGTATAATTTGGCAGGTACTAAATAACCCCAAAAGATGTTCACCCCTAATCCCAGGAACCCCAGAAAAAGGTAAAAAGCACTTTATATATGTGATTAAGGAAAGGAGAGGACACTGAGATGGGTTATTATCCTGGATTATCCAGATGAGCCCTGTGTGAGAAGCTGTGAGAATAAATACAGAGTATCAAAATGATGCCATGGAGATTCGAAGATGCTGTTAGCTTTGAAGCAGATTGCTTGGAAGATGTTGAAGGGATCCAGAGTCAAGGAATTAAGCAGACTCTAGCACCCAAAAAAGGAAGGAAATAAATTATCCCCTAGAACCTCCAGAAGGAACACAGTATGCCAATACTTGATTTTAGTCCAGCAAACCCATTTTGAACTTCTGACATCTAGATCTATTAGACAGTAAATTTGTGTTGTTTTAGGCCACTAAGTTTATGGTAATTTGTCACAGTAGCAACAGAAAACTAATTCAGTTAACAGATAATGCCATTCTCCTCTTCTACTGTTTCCATTGTGTGTTTTTTATACATTTCAATACCTGGCAGCGCAAACCCTCCAAACGTATTTTCCTTTAGAAGTTTTATCTTGGTAATTTTTGTTTGTATTTTTTACAGATAAACTTTATAAACATTTTATAAGGTCAATATTAACTATTTTAACTGAGGTGGCATTAATTTGGAGGAGAAAGTCTATCTTTACTGTTAAGTGTTTGTAGTATAGTTTGTTTTTTTTCTTTAACCAAGTCCTCCTTCATGTTAATCAGTGGGGTTTTATAGTTTAATTTTACTTGATTTTTTTCTCATTAAGTTAAATTCTAATGTTAAAGATGTGAAAAGCATCTCCCCAGATTACACAATATGTAATATCCTGAATGTCCCATTTTATATTTTGCCATTTGGACATTGGAGTTAGTTTCATTGTTGTTAGTACAAATTATACTGCTATTTGTATCTTTGCACTTTTTAATGTCCCAGTTTTTCCCTTAGGTAGTAAAATTTTGTACTATTTTAAATTTTAATAGAAACTGACAAAATCACTTCCAAACTATTCTCTTCTTCCATCTGAGAAAATATTTAATATATCAAAATATTGTCAGTATTTTAAATTTATTGTCAATCTGATAGAGTTTTAGCTTGCATTTTTCTTATTACTAGCTTAGGTTGAGCATGTCTTTGTATTTTTACTAGCTACTCATGTGACCTTTTTCTAAGAGTGCTTTGTCATTTTTCTAGTGGGTTTTTTTTTTAATCATTTTCTTAGTGGTTTCATCTATTTAACAAACACATACTGTGGTTATTATGTGTGAGGTTCCAGTTTAAAATCTTGATAAATATGAACTGAATTAAACCTTATAACAACTCTATGAGGTAGGCAATATTTTAATTTCTGTTTTACAAAATGAGACTGAACCTAGAGAAGTTGAAATACTTTCTCAAGGTTATACTATACAGCTGGTAAGCAGGTGAACTGGGATTCAAACTACTGCAGGAGAACCAAAGTCAGTGCTCTCATTTCCTATATTATGTGCAAACTTTTTCTTTTAATCTAGTCTGCTTATTCTCTTTTTCTATATCAAAGATATTTTTCACAGTATATTTGTTTTTGAAGATTATTTATGTTTTTACTTAGTCATATATATGTGTGTATATATATATATATATATATATATATATATATATATATATATACACACACAATTTTTTGGTTTTAGCCTTTTATTTAAATTTTTCAGGTTCTTTTTTTTATACGTTAAGTTCTGGGGTACATGTGCAGAATATGCAGGTTTGTTACATAGGTATACATGTGCCATGGTGGTTTGCTGCATCTATCAACCCATCATCCACATCAGGTATTTCTCCTAATGCTATCCCACCCGTAACCCCCAACCCCTGACAGGCCCCAGTGTGTTATGTTCCCCTCCCTGTGTCCATGTGTTCTATTGTTCAACACCCACTTATGAGTGAAAACATGCACTGTTTGGTTTTTGGTTCTTGTGTCAGTTTGCTGAGGAAGATGGTTTCCAGCTTCATCCATGTGCCTGCAAAGGACATGAACTCATCCTTTTTATGGCTGCATAATATTCCATGGTGTATATGTGCCACATTTCCTTTATCCAGTCTATCATTGTTGGACATTTGGGTTGGTTCCAAGTCTTTGCTATTGTAAACAGTGCCACAATAAACAAGCCTGTGCATGTGTCTTTATAGCAGAATAATTGATAACCCTTTGGGTATATACCCAATAATGGGATTGCTGGGTCAAATGATATTACTAGTTCTAGATCCTTGAGGAATCGCCACACTGTCTTCCACAATGGTTGAACTAATTTACACTCACACCAACAGTGTAAAAGCATTTCTATTTCTCTACATCCTTTCCAGCATCTCTTGTTTCCTGAGTTTTTAATGATCACCATTCTTACTGGCATGAGATGGTATCTCGATGTGCTTTTGATCTGCATTTCTCTAATGACCAGTGATGAGCATTTTTCCTATGTTTGTTTTCTGCATAAATGTCTTATTTTGAGAAGTATCTATTCATATCCTTCACCCACTTTTTGATGGGGTTGTTTGTTTTCTTGTAAATATGCTTAAGTTTTTATAGACTCTGAATATTAGCCCTTTGTCAGATGTATAGATTACAAAGATTTTCTCCTGTTCTTTAGATTGCCTATTTACTCTGATAACAGTCTGTTGCTGTGCAGAAGCTCTTTAATTTAATTATATCTTATTTGTCTATTTTGGCTTTTGTTGCTATTGCTTTTGGTGGTTTAGTTGTGAAGTCTTTCCTCATTCCTATGTCCTAAATGGTATTGCCTAGATTTCCTTCTAGGGTTTTTATGAGTTTTAGTCTTCCATTTAAGTCTTTAATCCATCTTGAGTTAATTTTTGAATAAGGTATAACAAAGGGACCCAGTTTCAGCTTTCTGAACATGGCTAGTCAGTTTTTACAACACCATTTATTAAATAGCATATTCTTTCCCCATTGCTTGTTTTTGTCAGGTTTATCAAAGATCAGATTGTTGTAGGTGAGGTCTCTGTTCTGTTCCATTGGTCTATATATCTGTTTGGTACCAGTACTATGCTGCTTTTGTTACTGTAGCTTTACGTTTGAAGTCAGATAACGTAATGCCTCCACTTTTGTTCTTTTTGCTTAGGATTGTCTGGCTATGCAGGCTCTTTTTTTGGTTCCATATGAAATTTAAAGTAGTGTTTTCCAAATCTGTGAATAAAGTCAATGGTAGCTTGATTGGTATAGCATTGAATCTATAAATTATTTTGGGCACTATGATCATTTTCATAATATTGATTCTTCCTATCCATGAACATGGAAGGTTTTTGCATTTGTATGTGTCCTCTCTTATTTCCTTGAGCAGTGGTTTGTAGGTCTCCTTGAAGTGGTCCTTCACATCCCTTATAAGTTGTATTTTTAGGTATTTTATTCTTTTTGTAGCAATTGTGGATGGGAGCTCACTCATAATTTAGTGCTCTGTTATTGGTGTATAGGAATGCTTGTAATTTTTGCACACTGATTTTGTATCCTGAGACTTTGCTGAAGTTGCTTATCAGCTTAAGGAGATTTTGGGCTGAGACAACTAGGTTTTCTAAATATACAGTCATGCCATTTGCAAACAGTGACAATTTGATTCCTCTTTTCCTAATTGAATATCCTTTATTATTTTTTTCTCTTGGTTGATTGCCCTGGCCAGAACTTCCAATACTATGTTGAATAGGAGTGGTGAGAGAGGGCATCCTTGTCATGTGCCAGTTTTCAAAGGGAGTGCTTCCAGTTTTTACACATTTAGTATGATATTGGTTGTGGGTTTGTCATAAATACCTCTTATTATTTTGAGATATATTCCATCAATACCTAGTTTATTGAGAGTTTTTAGCATGAAGTGCTGTTGAATTTTATTGAAGGTCTTCTCTGCATCTATTGAGATAATCATATGGTTTTTGTCATTGGTTCTGTTTATGTGATGAATATGTTTATTGATTTTTTTTTTTCTTAGCTCACTGAAACCTCCATCTCCCAGGTTCAGGCAATTCTTCTGCCTCAGCCTCCTGAGTATTTGGGACTACTGGTGTGTGCCACCATGCCTGGCTAATTTTTGTATTTTTATTACCAGGAAGGTCTCAAACTCCTGATCTCAGGTGATCCACCTGCCTCAGCTTCCCAAAGCGCTGGGATTACAGGCATGAGTCCCTGGGCCTGGTCTAAATATACATTTTTATTTGCTAAGTCCTGCACCCCATTCTGTCTTTTTATTATTAATTGTTATATCTGGCAATGTTACCCAAATAAACAGTGTCAAAAGATATGTCTTTAAGTAAAGTGTGATTATGGAAATAGCACAATACAATAATTTGAAACTTGTTTCTCAGTTATGAACTTATTTGGGAATCTAATAAAATCTATGTTATTTCCCCAGAAAATATGCAAAATCATATACATTTACCTATCTGGGGGAAAGTTTACATACTCTCTGAAGCCCATCCTTAATTCCTTCTGTATCATAATCCCACATGTAAATTGATCTTTAAATCTCCTTCATCCATGCTTCCAGAATCACTTACTTCAAGCCATCATCTGTCATCTGGGTTTTTTTTTTTATTATTATTATTGATTTGTATATGTTGAAGCAGCCTTGTATTCCAGGGATAAAGTTGACTTGATCATGATGGATAAGCTTTTGGATTTGCTGCTGGATTCAGTTTGCCAGTATTTTATTGATGGTTTTCACAAACCATGTTCATCAAGGATATCGGCCTGAAATTTTCTTTTTTATTGTTACTTTCCTGTCAAGGTTTGGTATCAAGATAATGCTGGCCTCATAAAATGAGTTAGGGAAGATTCCCTCTTTTTCTATTGTTTGGAATAGTTTCAGAAGGAGTGGTACCAGCTCCTCTTTGTACCTCTGGTAGAATTAGCTGTGAACCCATCTGGTCCTGGACTTTTTTTAGTTGGCAGGCTATTAATAGCTGCCTCAATTTCAGAACTTGTTATTGGTCTATTCAGGTATTCGACTTCTTCCTGGTTTAGTCTTGGGAGGGTATATGTGTCCAGGAATTTATTCGTTTCCTCTACATTTTCTAGTTTATTTCCGTAGAGGTATTTATAGTATTCTCTGATGGTAGTTTGTATTTCTGTGGGATCAGTGGCTATATCTCCTTATCATATTTTAATGCATCTATTTGATTCTTCTCTCTTTTATTCTTTATTAGTCTGGCTAGTGTTCTATTTTGATTATCTTATCAAAAAACCAGATCCTGGATTCATTGATTTTTTTTTTTTTTTTTTTTTTTTTTATTATACTTTAAGTTCTGGGGTACATGTGCAGATTGTGCAGTATTGTTACATAGGTATACACATGCCATGGTGGTTTGCTGCATCCATCCCCCGTCACCTACATTAGATATTTCTCTTAATGTTATCCCTCTGCAATCCCCCTACCACCTATTATCTCTCCCCTAGTCCCTCCCACCCCACAACAGGCCCCAGTGTTTGATGTTCCCCTTCCTGTGTCTCTGTGTTCTCATTGTTCAACACCCACTTATGAATGAGAACATGCCGTGTTTGGTTTTCTGTTCTGTGTCAGTTTGCTGAGAATGATGGTTTCCAGCTTAGGGCTGCATAGTATTCTATGGTGTATATATCTATTTATCCAGTCTATCATTGATGGCCATTTGGGTTGGTTCCAAGTCTTTGCTATTGTAAACAGTGCCACAATAAACATACATGTGCATGCATCTTTATACTAGAATGATTTATACCCTTTGGGTATATACCCACTAATGGGATTGCTAGGCCAAATGGTTTTTCTAGTTCTAGATCCTTGAGGAATCACCACACTGTCTTCCATAATGGTTGAACTAATTTACACTCCCACCAACAGTGTCAAAGTGTTCCTATTTCTCCACATCCTCTCTAGCATCTGTTGTCTCCAAATTTTTTAATGATTTCCATTCTAACTGGAGTGAGATGGTATCGCAATGTGGTTTTGATTTGCATTTTGCTAATGACCAGTGATGATGAGCATTTTTCCTATGTTTGTTTTCTGCATAAATGTCTTATTTTGAGAAGTGTCTATTCATATCCTTCACCCACTTTTTGATGGGGTTGTTTTTTTTTTCTTGTAACTTTTAGCTCTTTGTAGATTCTGGATATTAGCCTGTTGTGAGATGGGTAGCTTGCAAATATTTTTTTCCCATTCTGTTCGTTGCCAGTTAACTCTAATGATTATTTCTCTTGCTGTGCAAAAGCTCTTAAGTTTAATTAGATCCAATTTGTCTATTTTAGCTTTGTTGCCATTGCTTTTGGTGTTTTAGTCATGAAGTCCTTGCCTATGTCCTGAATGGCATTGCCTAGGTTTTCTTCTAGGGTTTTTATGGTATTAGGCCTTATCTTTAAATCTTTAATCCATCTAGAGTTAATTTTTTATAAGTTATAAGAAAGGGGTCCAGTTTCAGCTTTCTGAACATAGATAGCCAGTTTTCCCAACATCATTTATTAAACAAGGAATCCCTTTCGCATTGCTTTGTCAGGTTTGCAAAAGATCACATGGTTGCAGATGTGTGGCATTACTTTCAAGGCCTCTGTTCTGTTCCATTGGTCTATATCTCTGTTTTGGTACCAGTACCATGCTGTTTTAACTACTACTGCCTGGTAGTATAGTTTGAAGTTAGGTAGCATGATGCCTCCAGCTTTGTTCTTTTTGCTTAGGATTATCTTGGCTATACACGCTCTGCTTTGGTTCCATATGAAGTTTAAGGTGGTTTTTTTCCCATTCTGTGAAGAAAGTCAATGGTAGCTTGATGTGGATAGCATTGAATCTATAAATTACTTTGGGCACCATGGCCATTTTTATGATATTGATTCTTCGTAACCGTGAGCATGTAATGTTTTTCTATCTGTTTGTGTCCTCTCTTATTTCCTTGAGCAGTGGTTTGTAGTTATCCTTCAAGAGGTCCTTCATGTACCTTTTTAGTTTTATACCTAGGTATTTTATTCTCTTTGCAGCAGTTGTGAATGGGAGTTCACTCATGATTTGGCTGTCTGTTATTGGTGAATAGAAATGTTTGTGATTTTTGCACATTGATTTTGTATCCTGAGACTTTGCTGAAGTTGCTTAAGGAGGTTTTGGGCTGAGATGATGGGGTCCTCTAAATATACAATATCCATGATGAACATTGATGCAAAAATCTTTAATAAAATACTAGGAAACCTAATCTAACAGCACATCGAAAAGCTTATCCATCACCATCAAGTCGACTTCATCCTGGGGATGCAAGGCTGGTTCAACATATGCAAATCTATAAACATAATCCATCACATAAACAGAACCAAAGACAAAAAAACACATGATGATCTCAATAGATGCAGAGAAAGCCTTTGACAAAATTCAACAGCCCTTTATGCTAAAAACTCTCAATAAACTAGGTATCGATGGAACATATCTCAAAATAATAAAAGCTATTTAACACAAACCCACAGCCAATATCATACTGAATGGGCAAAAGCTGAAAGCATTCCCTTTTAAAACTGGCACTAGACAAGGGTGCCCTCTCTCACCACTTCCATTCAACATAGTATTGGATGTTCTATCCAGAGCAATCAATCAAGAAAAAGAAATAAAGAGTATTCAATTAGGAAAAGAGGAAGTCAAATTGTCTCTATTTGCAGATGACATGATCATTGATTTTTTGATGGGGTTTTCATGTCTCTCTCTCAGTTATGCTCTACTCTTATTTTTTGTCTTCTCCTAGCATTTAAATTTGTTTGACCTTGCTCCTCTAGTTCTTTTAATTGTGATATTAAGGTGTCAATGTTATCTTTCCTGCTTTATATTGTGGGCATTTAGTGCTATAAATTTCCCTTTACACACTGCTTTAAACGTGTCCCAGACATTCTGGTACATTGTATCTTTGTTCTCATTGGCTTCAAAGAACATCTTTATTTCTGCCTTAATTTCATTATTTACCCAGTAGTCATTCAGAAGCAGGTTGTTTATGTAGTTATGTGGTTTGATTGAGTTTCTTATTCCTGAGTTCTAATTTGATTGCACTGTGGTCTGAGAGACTGTTTGCTATGATTTCTGTTCTTTTGCATTTGCTGAGGAGTGTTACTTCCAATTATGTGTTCAATTTTAGAATAAGTGTGATGTGGTGCTGAGAAAAATGTATATTCTGCTGATTTTGGGTGGAGACTTCTGTAGATGTCTATTAGGTCCACTTAGTCCAGATCTGAGTTCAAGCCCTGGTTATCCTTGTTAATTTTCTGTCTTGTTGATCTAATGTCGACAGTGGGGTGTTAAAGTCTCCCACTATTATTGTGTGGGAGTCTAAGTCTCTTTGTAGGTCTCTAAGAACTTTCTTTATGAATCTGGGTGCTCCTGTATTCACTGTATATATATTTAGGATAGTTAGGTCTTCTTGTTGCATTGATCCCTTTACCATTATGTAATGCCCTTCTTTGAAGTCTGTTTTATCTGAGAGCAGGATTGTAACCTCTGCTTTTTTTGCCCTCAATTTGCTTGGTAAATCTTCCTCCATCCCTTTATTTTGAGCCTATGTGTGTCTTTGCACATGAGGTGGGTCTTCTGAATACAGCACACCAATGGATCTTGACTCTATCCAATTTGCCAGTCTGTGTCTTTTAATTGAGGCATTTAGCCAATTTTCATTTAAGGTTAATATTATGTGTGAATTTGATCCTGCCATTATGATGCTAACTTATTATTTTGCCCATCAATTGATGCAGTTTCTTCATCATGATAATGGTCTTTACAATTTTGTATGTTTTTGCAGTGGCTAGTACTGGTTATTCCTTTCCATGTTTAGTGCTTTCTTCAGGAGCTCTTGTAAGGCAGGCCTTGTGGTGACAAAATCTCTCAACATTTGCTTCTCTGTAAAGGATTTTATTTCTCCTTCACATGTGAAGCTTAGTTTGGCTGGATATGAAATACTGGGTTGAAAACTCTTTTCTTTAAGGATGTTAAATATTGGCCCCACTCTCTTCTGGCTTATAAGGTTTATGCTGAGAGATCCACTGTTAGTCTGATGGGCTTCCCTTTGTGGGTAATCTTACCTTTATCTCTGGTTGTCCTTAATATTTTTTCCTTCATTTAAACCTTGATGAATCTGATGATTATGTGTCTTGGTGTTGCTCTTCTTGAGCAGTATCTTTGTGGTGTTC
Organism: Cebus imitator; assembly: GCF_001604975.1. Taxonomy (NCBI): domain Eukaryota; kingdom Metazoa; phylum Chordata; class Mammalia; order Primates; family Cebidae; genus Cebus; species Cebus imitator. The sequence continues at coordinate 1,031,378 of NW_016107822.1, read as the reverse complement.
TGTGTATTTCTTGAATTTGAATGTTGGCCTACCTTGCTAGGTTGGGGAAGTTCTTCTGGATAATGTCCTGAAAACTGTTTTCCACCTTGGTTCCATTCTCCCTGTCACTTTCAGGTACACCAATCAAATGTAGATTTGGTCTTTTCAGATAGTCCCATATGCCTTGGAGTTTATGTTCATTTCTTTTAACTTTTTTTTTTCTCGAATCTTGCCTTCTCACTTTATCTCATTGATTTGACCTTCAGTCTCTGATATCCTTTCTTCTGCTTTATTGATTTGGCTATTGATACTTGTGTATGCTTTATGAAGATCTTGTGCTGTGATTTTCAGCCATCAGGTCATTTATATTCTTCTCTAAACTGGTTATTCTAGTTAGCAATTCCTCTAACCTTTTTTTAAGGTTCTTGGCTTCCTTGCATTGGGTTAGAACATAATCCTTTAGTTTGGAGGAGTTTGTTATTGCCCACCTTCTGAAGCCACTTCTGAAAATTCATCAAGCTTATTCTCCATCCAGTTTTGCTCCCTTGCTGGTGAGGATTTGTGATCCCTTAAAGGAGAAGAGGCATTCTGGTTTTTGGAATTTTCAGCCGTTTTGTGCTGGTTTTTCCCCATCTTCATGGATTTACCAACCTTTGGTCTTTGAAGTTGCTGACCTTCGTAGGTGGTCTCTGAGTGGATGTCTTTTTTGTTTATGTGGTACCATTCCATTCTGTTTGTTAGTTTTCCTTGTAAGAGTCAGGCCCCTCTGCTGTAGGTCTGCTGGTGTTTGCTGTAGGTCAACTCCAGACCCCGTTTGCCTGGGTGTCACCAGCTGGGGCTGCAGAATAGCAAAGATTGCTGACTGTTGCTTTCTCTCGAAACTTTGTCCCTAAGGGGAACCCACCAAATGCCAGCCAGACCTCTCCTGTATGAGGTGTCTGTTGGCCCTTACAGGGAGGTGTCTCCCAGTCAGGATACATGAGGGCAGGGAACCAGTTGAGGAGGCAGTGTGTCCCTTATCAGAGCCTGAACACTGCGCTGGGAGATCCACTGCTCTCTTCAGAGCTGCCAGGCAGAGATGTTTAAGTCTGCTGAAGCTGTGCCCACAACTGCCCCTTTCCTCAGGTACTCTGTCCCAGGGAGGTGGGAGTTTTATCTATAAGTCCCTGCTTAGTCGTATATTTAAATCACATATCAGTATATTTAAATTACATATGCGTATTTTAATTTAATCACATACTAGTTTATGTGTAGTGTTTTATTTAAGAAGAAATTACCTATTGAAAGTCATAAAAATTTCCTTCAATATTTTCATGTAATTTTTTCAGTTTTGCTATTTATATTTAGGTCTTTAATCATGCTCTTTTGAATAGTGTGACATATATTGATTTTTCTGTGTACACTTTATAATCAACCAGTTTGGGGACTAATTTACCATACAGAGTAGGTTTTCAGTTGATTATTTTTGTTTTCCAATGAAGACAATTATTTTATTTGCAATGATAATATGTAATCTCCTTTATACTGCATTTTCTTTTTTACTGCATTTTATGAAACTTTTGAAACATTATTGAATGATATTAGTGACAGGATATTCTTTTTTATTGCTGAATGTATTGAAAAATGTTTTCAGTGATTAAACATAAATTATAAAGCCATGTCATAGTCTTTGATAAGATAAATATAGTGGTTCAGTTAGTTAAACAAAAGTAAAATTAATTTTTATTCCTTTAATATAATTTTTGAGAATTTCCATTTACCTGTATTGTTTTGCTGGTTTTAAGATGTTTTATTTACATGAATTTTTACAAGTTATATAATCACCCTGGACTCTTGCCTCATCTATAAAGTGAAAAATAATAATCTAGATCTACTATATTAAGTAATATGAGAAATGAGAAAGTACTTTGTAATTAGAAAGCTGTACAAATGTTTGCATTATTATTATTACATGCTAACCATTACAACTGTATTGTATGCCAATGCAGTTTGCTCAATAACCCAGAGAATTGAATCACTGAAGACAGAATTTCAGCAGAGGTGTTTTAAACCAGAGAAACTTGCCTAGCCATCCCTCAAGCTTATATTATTGACCATCTTATGTGGTGCTGGCTCTGACCACAGGAATGAGTAGGCAAGCCCTCAACAGTAGTTAGCATATGTTAAAATAGAGGATTAATGACTGAGATTATAGGAAGAGTAATATATCATCATATTGCAGGATATAAGCCACATTTTTCCACTAATTCTTTAGACCCAGTATTTCATCACTCTCACTTTGTGCACACCTGCTGGTATCATGGCAATTTGCTCCTCCTCCTCCTTCCTGAATCCCTTACTTGGTAGTACCAGATCTTTCTTGATAAGAAGATCTATTCTTATCTCTCTAAAGGGGTTTTAATGTTTAGATAAAGTCATTTGATCCATGGTGTTTTTCTGTAGCGGTCTTTTGAAATTCCTATACATCCATTCTTTGAACAGCCTAGATTGTGCAGAAAAACCAGATCTTGTACTAGAGGCTATAAAACAAGTCATGTTGCAGAGCTGCAATCTCCTCTCCTGTTCCCCTAATCCTTTTTTTTTTTTTAATAATATGTACTTCATGATGTATTCTTAATCAGTATATATTGCACTACATATTCAAAGATGTCCCCAATGGTAAGAAGATGATGCTTAGGTTGTACCAATCATGTATTCCATATCAAACTGAACATTGCTTAGGAAAAAAAAGATTTTTTTAGGACATCAGGTGTTTATTTGTAGGCTCATTTTTTTCACAAGTTCTAATGCCTTACATTCAAATAGAGATATTCACATTAAAAGATGTGATTAACTATAAATATCTGTTCATTATCTGTAAAAATTGAGTCTCTTTTGTGTGTTTCCTGGGTTTCAATAAGTTACTGAAAGTTCACTGTTAAGAAAGATGATTATTCATCATGCTGTTTTGTTCAAAGTACTAAAATTGTTCAAGTAGCCTCTGTAAAATGATTGCTTAGTATACATGTTTGTTGTTCATGTAAGAATATTTGAGAGGGAGGAAGGGCAACAAGGTGAGAGAAGGAAGAAAGAGAAAGGCAGACATGGTTTTAGAAAAATTCCTTACAGTAACACTGCTGCTATGTGGTCCATGAATGTCTTATTTCAAAGTCCAGCTACTTAGCGGGCACTCAAATATTTGTTAAATTATTGTACAAACTAATAAATGCCATTTCCACTATAGAACACCAAAGAGAACAAGGTACTTAAGAAATTGGATGAGTAATAGAATGAAAAAAATACATTAAAGAGAAATTCTAGACTTGAACGAGACTGTAACAGGGGAAAAATCAGAATAGAAAAAAAAATCAAGTGCTTTTAAATTTATTTGCTAATTTCTAATTGTGCCACCATACCAATCTCCTTCACAGGCCCCTTTTCACTGATTTAATTCTAGATGTACAAACTAATCAGACTGCCACTTCTTTAGACAATTATCAGTTGTATGTCATTTATAATACAGTTGACGTGACTATTTGGCAGTTGTATTTACATGTGCTCAGTGTTGAGCTACTGGTATATCAGGGTTTTAAAAATATTGTCAATCATGTGATAGTAACTTTCTTGAATTAATAGACTCTCAGGAAAAAACATTACTGTAGTTTATACTTCATTTTGACAAGATATCTATTTTCTTGCAATCATTGTGAAATAAGTATCCAGGCTTTATATCTGTGAAAGTCTCTAAAGGTTATACTGTCCGGGAGACCTATTGTAGAGAATGTCAACAACAACATTTTTATATGTCCACTGATTTTTAGCAATCCTCAATTAATGTCATGATCTAAGTTTAACATTCTTCATCCCTTATAGGACAAATGGCATTTTCCATTTTAAGAAATTTAAAGAAGAGTCAAAATTATTTCATTACACAGGGTATATGACATGGAGAGTACAAGGTAATTTCAAAACAAACTTTCAAGACACATGTCACTACTTAAGTAACTTGTATATTTCTTATTGGTTCAACAAATATCTGTTAACTAGCTGCTAAGTTTTAGATGCTGTACTGGGCACTTTGAGTACAAAATAAATAAGATATTTCCTGTCCTACCCATAATAGGAGACAGGCACATCACAATGGTGAAGAAGACAATGATTATAGTAATATATGTTATATTTTACTTATAAATATATAACTAAATATATAAATTATATAGGAAATATAACTACTATTTATTGAGAAAATGCTTTGTATCAGATACTATGATAATCACCTTATTAATGATCTAATTTAATCCTGATGATTCTGAAAGTTAGAAAATATTATTCACATTTTACTAATAAAAATGAGGCAGAATAGTTTGAATTTCTTGTTGTCATTGAGTGGCACAATGCAGGGGTTAAGTATATGCACTGTAGTCAGAGTGTACGGTTTCAAATCCCCACTCCATCACCACTTTATGCTGCAGAAGCCACTTTGTAAAGAAGGGATGATAAGAGAACTAGCCTCATAGGGTTAAGTATGAAGAATATGTAAGTCGGAACTTGCAATGTGCTTCAAGCAGGTCTTCCCATGTAGGACAGGCTAGTTGGTATTATTTCTCTAACAAAAGCAATAGAAGTAATTGGGATAAGTGAATGAGGCAAGAAGGATAATTACTGCATAGAACAAAAGAGCTGTGAAAAGCTTAGCTTTTCTTTTTCTTAATAAACTATCAGGTAAGGAGTGGCTGATACATAGACAGGAACAAAGTGAATAAGGAAAGCATATTGTACAGGAAATTGACTAGAGTAACATGTTATAAGGCCAGCATGTGATTAGACTGTGATTTTTCATTTGTACTTTCTGCTATTCAGATAGAGAGATTTAGCACTAAATGTGGATGGCGGAGAAGCATAGAAAAAAAGAAAACAAATTCTATTTTGCTACCTCTTTTTATTTTTTCAATTCCAGAAACACTGCTTTCACTTTTTATTTTGAAGAAAACTGCCTGTACTTTATATTCTCTGTTGACTACAAACAGTAGTCATGGGAGCTAAGATTTCTGATGTATCTTAAAACTTTTTATGCACAAAGAAAAATTCTAATAGTTTTTTTTTCATTAAAGCAATCGACAAGTGACTGTTTTATGGTCCATAATTGAAGGGTGAAACAGAAAGACACTTTGCTGAATTATTTCAAACACATGTGGGATTGAAAAGATCAATGCAGTTTTAATCTTCTAGGCCACTGACCCTATGGTTGCAGTATCTTGTTTGAGTGAAGAGTTATACAGAAAAAAGAGCATGGGTTTTGAAGCCAGACAGATCTGGATTCAAATTGGCCTCTGACATTTTCCTACTGTGTGCTCTCAAGAAGGTTGATTAAGCTCTTTGGTTTTCAATATTCTCATTTGTAGAATGGGGATAATCATTTCTGTAGGTGATTAGAAGGTTGAATTGGTGTGTGCCTATAAGTCATCCAGATCAGTGATTGTCAAGTAGCTTTTGCTTCATACATATTAGTTTCCTTCACCATTTTCCAATTCTTAGGATGGGATTTGTTTTTGTTCAGTAATTCAAAAACATTTTTAGATGATAACAGCAAGGCAGAAAATTATAGTATCATTGGAAAAATTAAAAAGACATAGCAAAATAATTCATTTTTTTTTTCTTTTTTCTTTTTCTTTTTTCAGACAGGGTATCTGCTCTGTTGTCCAGGCTGTAATGCAGTAGGGCAACCACAGCTCACTATAGCCTTGAACTCCTGGCCCAAGCAATCCTCCTGCCTCAGCATCCTGAGTACAGGCATCACCACCACACCCAGCTAATTTTTAATTTTTTGTAAAGAAAGGGTTTTCCTGTGTTGCCCAGGGTGGTTTCAAACTCCTGGCCTCAAGTGATCTTCTCACCTCCGAAAGTGTTGGGATTTCAGGAGTGAGCCACTGTGCCTGGCCATTAATTCATTTTCTTATATTTAGTCAAGTATAACTGAACGCTGTATATGTTCTGAGTATGTGTGTATGCGTGTGTGTGTGTGTTTGTGTGTGTGTGTGTGTGTGTGTGTGTGTGTGTGAGTTTGTAAATACAGAGGCAGAGACAGAGGAAGAGAAGATGGATTAGGAGGAGGAAAAGGAAAAGAAGTAGTTTCTATGTATTAAATTATTAGAAAAGATCTCAAATTTTAGAACAGTATCAAAGTATAGTCATAACTAAGTATATCTATGATTAATAAATCTTTTAAGAACTGTAAAGTCATCATGACAACTTTATGTTTGATTCTATGTCTTACTGCAATAGGAGTATCTATAATCCAAATAATCCAACATGCCTAGACTGTCTGGTTTTCCAAGGCTTCCATAATCCAGTCTATTTTGCTGAGGGTTCCTCATGTCCATGAATCTACAATAAGTACTTTTTGCTTAAATAGTGCCACCCTCTCATAATCCTACAAATGTGCGAAAATTTGTCTTGATTTTGTTTATTGAAACATTTCATTGCCCTAACCTGAAATGTCTTATCTTTTCTGTTTACCAAAATTTAATCTGCTAGCAAAATCAAGCTTATTGTGTTCATAAAATCATACCGAATTGTTTTCAACATACAGTATCTCAAATGCTTATCCAAGGTAATTTGGTTTTACTAACATAGAGAAAAATAAGAAAAAATCTTTTCGAATATTCTATCAATATAAAGATCTAAGTCATAGTGTTGTTTTTTATTATTATATCTGTGTTTCCAAATATCTGTTTTCTGTCCCCATAAACCATTAAAATATCCTAAAAATTCCATCATTACAGTGCCTAAGCTACCTTTCCCAGACAGTTTCTCATATCCAATAATGGCACAAAAATAATTTATTGGAACATGGATCCTGATTTTGGTTTTGTAACATATGGTTATACATTTATATCACACAATACAGCACTTTAAAATAGATGGAACTTGCATAATTTGCATAGACTTACATGCTTGCCAGTAGACTTACAGGCTCTTTTGTATTACTTCCTTTGTATATTAAAATTGCATTATTTAGGAATCATACCTAGAATTCATCTGGTATAGAACAGACCCCTACTACTTGCCTGCTGGTTAACCAGATTGATTTTTTATCTGATTGGCTAGAAAAACAGAATTACGTTCCTACTAGAGAAAACCTTCTTAAGGTCAATGATTTTATGAATATGAAATTAATAATAACCATTCTGAAAATGGCTGAAAATATCCAGCTAAAGTAACATAATAGAAGAAAATAAAATGTCAATTTCTGATTCAGTTTTTTTCCTGAAATTTAAGAATTTTTGATCTTCTATAAACAATGGAAACAGTATTAATTTTGTGCAAACTCAGAACTTTCTCCCTTCTGCACTAAGAAGTGATCACTTCAGTGCTCTCTAGGCCTCACACCGAATTGATAGTATATTATGCTTGCAGCAAAAAATGGTTCTTCTGCTTTCATGGTTGCATCAGAAATCTTTCTTCCTAATTTCAAAAATAGTAAAAACATAGCCTAGAAAATTGCTTTAGAGGTGAAATAGCAAGACCTTTGTTTATGAGAAAAAGACCAAGTATGTCATTCTCTTGCTTTGCCCTGGGGCAAACATGTTTATGTGCTGAAAGAGAATAATCCCCTTCTTCTTACCTAAAAATGTACAGCTTTGTACATGTGCCCTATTTAATATCCCCTTGGGTTAAATCTGCCTCTACATGCTCAGTTTGACTGTTTTTACTCAATTGCTTCCCATTATTTATCTGGTTTTTAAAAAGCCAATGCAGTTTGTACATAATGTTAAAGTCTAATGGAATATTCATGTTTTATATTATACAGATTTGCTTATAGTTTTCTCTATATCAGTGGTATCTCTCTCCTAATAATTCCCCAGATTTCTAAGAAACCCTTTTTAAAAGGAAAATATGTGTTTGAACTGAGACTAGGATCTCAAAGACAAGATGTTTCTGTATGAAATAAGAAAGTAGTTTAGAAAATTTCCTATCAAGGATGATTCCCTTTTCTATTGAAAATCTATAGGCGAGCTTGCCATTTATCTGAATTAGGAAAATGATTACTTGATTGTAGAAAAAAAGAAATTTCGCTTGTTAAAATTCATGTTTCATAAAAATATTAAATTTATATTATTTTCTTGTAGGGTTTAGTATGATCTCTATGATCATACTGGGATAGATATTATATTGTAAACAGCATTAGTCAATTTAATTGAACCAATTTACTTTGAAAATTTCAATGGCTCTTTTCTTCCTGTTGGAGAAACAAAAATTTTATGAAGTTCTGTACTAAGAACAAGCTTTTCTGTGTGCTGTCTGAATTGTACTGATTTATATGGAGCAGTTATTCCCAGCAGATACAAGTGAAGTATATGGTTTACAAACCAATACACGCTCCATGTATTTAAATTTTACCATAATTTTACCTAATTGCTTTAAAACAACTGATTACCCTAGTTGATTGGAAAGAGAGATTTTATTTTTTCTTGATTCAGAGTCTTGCTCTGTGGCCTAGGCTGGAGTGAAGTGGCGTGATCTTGGCTCACTGCAACCTCCACCTCCCAGGTTAAAGGCAGTCTCATGCCTCAGTCTCCCGAGTAGCCAGGACTACAGGCATGTGCCACCACACCTGGCTAATTTTCGTATTTTTAGTTTCACCATGTTGACCAGGCTGGTCTTGAACTGACCTCAAGTGATCCATCCACATAGGGCTCCCAAAGTGCTGGGAGTACAGGCATGAGCCACTGTGCCCGTCCAACAGCGTCTTTTTTTTTTTTTAATTATTAGTAAGACATGAATAGCCAGACTGTCCCAAAATTTAAGCCAGGCAGCAAATAGTGATGAAAATGCAAGTTTTCACTTCAACTGGAAACAAAGGGTAGGAAAGTAAAAGTGGTGAGCTTCTAGAGGTTGTTCCTAGGTTTACAGGAAAGGAAGCTGCTTTGGGAAGCAAAAGAAGAAAATTTCGAGTTTCTTTCTCACAAAATTTTAAGAATAAATGGAACATATAATAACAAGTTCAACCCACTCAAAAGCACATCCACATTTATCTATTTAATATCTACTGTGTACATTTACTATCTAAAGTAAAAACAAAATAAAACAACTAGTTCTAAGACCCATAAACTGCCTAACAGTGCACAGCACCCTTTTATTCTCAACCTAAAATTGAAAAAGTTGAGTCTTGATTGCCTTTTCCCCTAGGGGATAATAGGTCTAGATGTTCCAAAGTTAGAGACAAAATGGAAATCAGAAATGTCATGTCCCCCACCCTTCCTTCTGGCATCTCTAGTTATGGGACTGTAGGATTTTTCCAAAAAGTCCCCACTGCTCTAACCAATTAATGACCAAGGTTAACAGTAGACTAAAGATACCATTCATATATTTCCCCATTTTGTGAGATTGACAATCTTACTAATAAGAGATTTTTTCAGATATCTAGGTAAAATATTTGTGTTACTGATTTGAGTTTGGGTAACTCTGCAATACAAGAGTTACTTATGTTACAGAGTACACTAATATGTTTAATGTTAACTGTATTAAATTTACTTTCTTATAAAGCTTTAATAGTATGAAAAAGACATAGAAATAAATCCTCTCTCCCCAAATTGCACATAAGTATAATAAAAATCAGCAAAGAAGTTAAATTTAAAATGTGTCTATAAAGAGGAAACTGCATTTTATGGCCAACTTATTGCTCCCTATAGTGTACAAGGAACAACATTTACTTTTATCATCACAAACACTGACAAAATGTCCCTCTGAATTCTGGGATGTAAGGGACTCCCTTGACTTTATTAAAAACAAGTGCATGCAGAAACCTATTCCAATACATATATGCCACTGGCTGCAAGGTCACTGACTGTATTTTAGAACACTTTAGCAAAAGGAATTCAAGAAATACCTGCTGAATACCAAAAACAAAACAAAACAAACCATGACTTATTCATATAGTTTGATAACTGGTTTTGTCACATTCAAAAAAGTAAATGAATTCAATGATACATAAATTTACAATCATTTGCTTGTTTTATAATTTAGAGTATCAAAAGTAGTCAATATTCATGAAATTTACTGTTTAGTATGTCTAATTCTTGGAACCTAGATTTGTAGGTGCCCCTCCCCCGAAATTTCATGAACTAACATTCACAAAATTTCATGAATCAAAATGGACTCACACATTTTATTCTTCCCATCTATAAGAGTAAAATATTTCTTTCTGGTATATATCATATTTTGTATGTATTAAATGTTATATAATCAAAATCATTTAAGAATAAATAAATTACATTCCATTTCCATAGGAAAATGTGGATACTTTATACTCTTGGGAAGAGAATCCAAACCAAGTGTTACAGCAAAATGAAAAGAAATAGAATTTGTATCTTCAAAATTATGTAAACATCACTAAACGTCACAACATTACAGGGACCCCTCATATATGATAGGGTATCCCTATAATGCTGATTATTTTGATTGAGAAAATATACAATAATACACAACTACTAGAAATGTAATACTTCATTAATCACAGGGACATATACAAACATTTAATAATATGTATATTGTACAATATTATGGATATAATTATATTTTAATTTTAAATTACATTAAATCAATGGACGTCTGAACCCCTAGAATCACTGTTGTCAATCTGAGGCCACAGGTTGTGAATTGCAAATTTTGAAGCTTCGCTTCTACTTCTGCTGCAAGTGGGAAACTATAGTTATTGAAAAAATATATTTCCTACCATTGCTTAGCACTTAATGGTTCAAAGATACTAAGCCATGTACAGTGTTACTGTGGACTGAGGATGCATCAATATAAGTACACATTCAAAAGAATAATAAAATCACAAAGAGTATTTATTTCCCTTTTACTTCTCTGCAGCATGTAAGAGTAAACTATTGCCTCCTTTTTGACACTGCTTCCTCTCCAGGCTTATAGAATACCATTTTTACTTGGTTTCCCTCCCACTCCTATGAATCTCCTGTCCATATTTTCCCCTCTCTACCTTGCTTTTGAGTATTGGGGTTCCCAGGGAGAATTATGGGCCTTCCTTTTCATCTCTCTCTGCCATCACTCTGTATGTAATAACATAAAATCCACTGGATTTTTTGGAAGAAAACTGGAGCACCATTAAGCATAAACCCTTATTCAGAAGGCCAAGACATGTGTTTGGGAGGAAGGGCAGAATTTTTATAAATCTTTAGCAAGAAAATCATCTGAAGTTCAACTAAGTTTCAGGAATAGTCAGTAAAATTGGTTCTTATGAGAGAGGGATGGCTCTTGTGGTTTAATAGCTATTGGTTTGGTAATTTGAGTTTATTGAGATGGTAGGAGGGACAGTTAGTGGGTAAGGTCAAATTCAAGAGAGGGTAGGAAAAAAGAGCTACAGGTTCCAAGGGATACAATGGACATAGTAGAAAAATGGTAATCCCTCTAGATGTCTTTCAATTTAGCTGTCATAATCCTACTAAGTACCAATATGTATTGCTTCCAGTATACTTGTTTTCAGTTATTTGTATTTATAATCACTCAATATGTGAGTAGACTATTACAATTTAGATAGAAATTCTGATTTCTTATCGGGTTTTGCTATGTAACATGCTGTAATTAAGTGAAATAATAATTTTATTCCAAACCCATAAACAAGTTTTGTTCTAAAACAATATTCTTGTAAAATTGATATGCATTTTATTTATGTCCTAAGCACTGGAAAATTATAGCAGTTAATAGATAGTCACATGGTAAAAATGAATTAAAAGTAGTGTGTTTGTAGAAGTCAGATTTTAAGGACTCAAGTAAACTGGGGGTAGCAGGGAAGTGCAGTAAATATAGGCATTTATGTCTGGTGGAGAAAGAAGGGAAAAAGATTAGAGTAATATACTATAATAAACATGGCAATAGACAATGATTATGCTCGTTTTGGCGGATTCTGTGGTTTGAAACACCTATGTAGAAACTTCAAGATTCTAGGAAATATGAGTATATATCTACTTTCCTCTATTTCTGTAAGCCGTGTATATATTTCAAGAAAGAGACTAAATTTCCTCAGTGTTTGAGAGCTCCCACTATGCCACATTAACCTCCCACTAATGCACACATGCACACATACATTGATTTTTTTATATTTTAGCTTTTATTCAATGAGTTTAAAGGGATCACCTGGTGAGTCAAAACTTAACATATGCGTATCTACTTTCCACAACATATTGAGTAATATTCTAATAGCTGATCCATGAATAGTATTTATGAATGTTACAGATATTATAATAAAAAATATCTTATTAAAGTTAGGTATATCAGCATATTCAGTTATAGATATACTATCAATAGAATGCAGATATATGATTCAACACAAAAGTCAGTTAATTCTGAAAGGAAATCACATAAAAAATATCGGCACACTTTTCAGAAGGAACAATTATGGCAAAAGACCAAGGCATAAATATGGGGAACATGACTTAGGGGAGGGGGTGAAAGTGAATGTAAATTAAACCTTAGACCTCCTATAATGTTCTGAGATATGTAGCTCTTCTTTAGACCTCTGGAATTGAAGGAAGGATCGTAGACATCCTTTAAGGTATCAGCCTAGCTCATTAGAACCCTTTATTAATAACTCCATACAAACACAAATGAGAAGCTCCTAGGAAGTCATGTTTATATCACATAACCTTACCTCTATGTTCAACTTTATTGAACTCATTTTACACTTGAGCCAAGCTTCCCTCTCCTGAGTTTTTCACCCCTAAGAATCTGGAATTGAAAAATAATGAATTCTCATTTAAAGTAAACTAATTTTACTTTATTTATTGATTGATTTAGAGACGGAATTTCACTCTGTAGCCCAGACTATGGAGTGCAGTGGCAGGATCTCAGCTCGCTACAACCTCCCCCACCAAGGTTCTAGCGATTCTCATGTCTCAGCCTCCCAAGTAGCTAGGATTACAGGTGCCCATCACCAGGCCTAACTAATTTTTTTTTTTTTTTTAAGTAGAGATGTTGGTCAGGCTGGTCTCGAACTCCTGACCTCAAGTCATCTACCTGTCTTGGCCTCCCAAAGTGCTGGGATTACAGACATGAACCACCATGCCTGGCCAACTAAGCTAATTAAAAAAAAAATCCTTGATATGCCTTTCAGATAAGTCTCTCAGTATTCATAGATATGGGAATAAGAAAGGGTTTAATATTTGTTGTATGTGGTAAAACATAGATAAAATGTGCTATATTCTTTGCCTAAAAGGTAAGGTTAATGCAATCCTAGCAAGCATGTGGCTGCTCTATAAGAAGTTTCCACTTCAGACCACTAAAAAATTCAGACTTGGCATTCTTGATGTACAGCATATGCTTATACACACACACACAACTGTTCTGAGTACAAATCATGTCACAGAGGAATATGAAAGGAATGGATCACTGGAATGTTTTTGAGGAATGGATCCAGTTTCTTAATGAGATGATCACCATTTATGGCTTTCACTGAATGTTAAATTGTAGAGACACAGGCTCAGCAGTATTAAACACCAAAATAGGCTCCAAATGAAATTCTTGACATAGCTCACCTTGGAGGCCATTAGGAGGACTGACAAGTACTTACTTTTAGAAGAAGTGTTCAAAGCTGATGAATAACTGGGGAAGTGGATGAAGCAGAGTTGAGATAATGTAAAAATGTTTAAACATACTTTTTTTACAGTTTTTTTAAAGTTTATGGTAACTTTCATCTATTAAGCTCATAATAGTATTGATTTACTAAAAAATACTGGGCAACAGCAAGACCTCATCCCTACAAAGAATAAAAAAAGTTAGCCAGACACAGTAGCACAGATCTGTAATCCTAGCTATTCAGGATGCTGAGGCAGGAGGATCCCTTGAGCTCAGGAGTTTGAGGTTGCAGTGAACTATATATGATTGCACCACTGCAGCCAAGCCTGAGTGAAAGAGGCAGAACTTGTCTCTAAAACAGTAAATGATTATAATAATTATATGGAAAAGTTTTAAATCAGAATTTGAATTTGACTTTTTCCACTATGACATTTTTATTGTAATAATAATAAATCAAAAAGCATTTACTGAGAACTTAACATATGCATGCCTGCCAGACATTATACTGAATCCTTTTATTTAATTTTGATAATTTATATAATTCTTGCTATTTATATAATAGCAGTTACCCTAAGACATACTCAGATGTGAGAAGTAAGACTTGGATCAAGTAACTTGCCCACACCCATCTTCCAAATTACATGGTTGATATTTGAAGCCAGTTTCTGTCTGACCACAAAGTTCACATTCTCCTAACCACTCTGCAATATTGCCATTATTCACTGTTCTACCTTCTAACAATTAGAATTCAGTTTGATAAAAACACATACCATTTTGACCTCTATGTATGGCAAAGTCCTGCAAACTTCTCCAACTTCAATGAAACTTAATGAAGTAGAACAAATCAGTTTATCCATGTCATGTTCTATTCAGAATTCGTGGCATTCACTGTTGGAATCTTAGCTTTGTTTACTCTCTGTTGTTCTTACTGAAACTGCTTCTCATCTTCAGTTTTCAGCAGTGGTAAAATCAATCTTTCTGAGGCCATCCTATAAAAAAAAAAAAGCAACTAGGAGGTAAGATACAGAAAATGTATTTAAGGCACATAATATTTACCATCCCTTCTTTTCTACCTTCAAAGACAGAATCCAGCATATAAGGATTTTCCCATCTGAAAAAAAAAAATCTATTGTGACAGTGTCTGCAGAAAGAAAATTCTTCTAACATCATCCATTTTCTTCTTCTGAAATGTTACTTTGAAATGCCAGCCTGTAATTTTCACTCAGCATAAACTACTGTAAAATTCAAAGGCAATTTAGTGTTTTTTGTCTGAACAACACATTCATTGTGCAATTTTAGTTCTTCAGTTTCCCATTATGGGGCTGGGTATTCTGCAGATTTGCCCCCTTAATTCAGCATGACATGTCTAACAGCATGAATCTTCCCCCCCGCCTTTTTTTGTTGTTTTTTTTTGGATGGAAGCACAAGATGTGATGGTGGATGACAATGGCTCCAGTGACAGTGTGCAGTTAAGAACTTTGTGCATAATTCATGGAAATTCCATTTTTACTTGGCAAATGTGCCACAAAATTCCAATTGAGTGTTCCTTAGCCTGTGGGAGAGAGAGAAGAAATGCTTCAAAAAGTATTTTTAATTCTCAAAGCATTTCATTTCAGATTTCTTAAATCAACATTAATTGATATAGGTTCTATAAAGTACCTCCATTTAATCAATTGCTTTGCTTGACTTTGACACTGATTTGACTTTAGACCTAGATTCCATTCCTCTTCTTTGGTGTCCATGATAAAGCTCTAATGCATTGGCCCTACTCAGAGAGGGGACAGGTCATTTGTCAATATCATTTCATGCAGCTTAGTATTAAAGATGTCTTTCACTCAGATGGTGATGCTATTTATTTACAGAAGAAAATGTAAAAGACTCAGATGTTTCAGATAATCCTTGGCAAACATAATGGAAAACAAAAAAAAATTGATTATAGAAATTGAATTTTTCTCTTTCTCACCCCTTACCCAAATAATTCAATAAATAAGCAAAAGCAAGCAATTTATTTTAAATAGTTGCTCGGTTTTGACCAAGGCCGAAGCTAAAGGGAAGCAAAACACAGGAAACCCCCAACAGGAGAAAGCCCCGTCCAGGTAGATAAAGTTGGTATTTTTTGTGCGTGTGCCAGGGACGCGAGAAGAAAAGATTATAAGAAGCAGTGGCTACCCAGGGATGGGTGATGCTAAGGAAAGGGCTTGTTAGGATGGCGTGACCTTGTGTGCAGTAAATTGGATCAATAATACTACTTCCACGAAGGGAGAGTGAGTACAGGGTTTATGGCAGCAGGAAGCAGACTGTTCCCAATTGTGGCATGAAGTTTGCCAGTATGTTGATGTTCCTTTTCAGTGTCTTCTCTTCTCTCAAGGAGGAGAGTCTTCTCTATGAGGTAGTGTCGCCTTGGGCCTAAAGGAACTTGCAGTGCTAACGATAGCACCTATACATTTCAGATAATATGTGGACTCCCTGGGTGACACAGGAGTTCTTGAGAAAGACTAGGGAAAGTCACTTTAGCCAGTTGAGAGCTAGAGATCCTAAAGGATGGATAGAAAGTAGATGGAAGTTGTTATAGACCTCAAATCACCTTTACCTGTCCTCTAACACACATTATTTTGTAAACAGTGGAAGACACCGAGATGTCCAGGCTCAAAAATAACCCTGTATTATTTAGTTATATATCATTTCCCCAGCTTAGTAGACATGAGAAAATATAGCATTACAAGGCTCTCTACCTACATAGAGTCTAGCATGCCCTAAGTTGTTTATATATTGCTCATAGAGAAATCCAGTCAGTTCCTTTCTGGGATTCTCAAATGTCCCCGTTGCATATCTAGTTCTGTCAAATGGCCAAGCAATCTGATGTGGTTTGGTTCTATATCCTCACAAAAATCTTGTCTTGAATTGTACTACCATAATTCTTACGTGTTGTGGGAGATAATTTGAATTATGGCGATGGTTTCCCCCATGCTGTTCTTATGATAGTGAATAAATCTCAAGAGATCTGATGGTTTTATTAGAGATTTCAACTTTTGTATTCTCATTTTCTCTTGCCACCACCATGTAAGAAATGCCTTTTGCTTCCCACTGTGATTCTGAGGCCCCTCAGAAATGTGGAGCTGTAAGTCCTATTAAACCTTCTTTTCATCCCATTCTTGGGTATGTTTTTATCAGCAGGATGAAAACAGACTAATATAGTAAATTGGTGCCAGTAGAGTGGGGTATTACTGAAAAGATCGAGAATGTGGAGGCAACTTTGGAACTGGGTATCAGGCAGAGGTTGGAACAGTTTGGAGGGCTCAGAAGAAGACAGGAAAATGTCAGAAAGTTTGGAATCTCCTACAGCCTTGTTGAATGACTGTCAGAAAAATGCTGATAGTGATATGAACATTAAGGTCCAGACTGAGGTGGTCTCAGATAGAGATGAGGAACTTGTTAGGAACTGGAGCAAAGGTGACTCTTGTTATGCTTTAGCAAAGAGACTGGTGGCATTTTTCCCCCACCCTAAAGATTTGTGGAACTTTGAACTTGAGAGAGATGATTGAGGGTATCTGGTGGAAAAAATTTATAAGCAGCAGAGCATTCAAAAGGTGACTTGGGTGCTGTTAAAAGCATTTCATTTTAAAGTGAAAACAGCATAAAAATTCAGAAAATTTGCACCCTGATGATATAATAGACAAGAAAAATCCCATTTTTTGAGGAGAAATTCCAGCTGTCTGGAGAAATTCACATAAGTAACAAGAAGCCAAATGTTAATACCCAAGAAAATGGGGAAAATGTCTCCAGGGCATCTTATACATCTTCATGGCAGCCCCTCCCACCACAGGCCTGGAATCCTAGGAGGAAATAGTGATTTAGTGGACTGGGTATAAGGTCCCCATACTGTGTACAACCTAGGGACTTGATGCCCTGCATCTCAGCTGCTCCAGCCACTTTTAAAAGGTGCAGCTCAGCCCTTGGTTTCAGAGGGTACATGTCCCAAACCTTGGCAGCTTTCACGTGGAGTTGAGCCTGTGGGTGCAGAGAAGTCAAGAATTGAGGATTGGGAACCTCCATCTCGATTTCAGAAGATGTATGGAAACACCTAGATGCCCAGGCACAAGTTTGCTGCAGGGGCAGGGCTCTCATGGAGAACCTCTGCTAGTACAGTGCAGAAGGGAAACATAGGCCCAGAGCCCCTATAAAGAGTCCCCACTGGGGAACTGCCTAGTGGAGCTGTGAGAAGAGGGCCACCGTCCTCCAGACCCCAGAATGTTAGATCCACCGACAGCTTGTACCGTGGGCCTGGAAAAGCTGCAGACACTCAACGCCAGTCGTGAAAGTAGCTAGGACGGCGGCTATACCCTGCAAAGCCATAGGGTGGAGCTGCCCAAGACTATGGGAACCTACCTCTTGCATCAGCATGACCTGAATGTGAGACCTGGAGTCAAAGGAGATAATTTTGGAGCCTTAAGATTTGACTGCCCCACTGGATTTCAGACTTGCATGGGCCCTGTAATCTCTCTGCTTTGGACTATTTCTCCCATTTGAAATGGCTTTATTTACCCAATACCTGTACTCCGATTGTATCTACAAAGTAACTAGCTTGCTTTTGATTTTACAGGCTCATAGGTGTAAGGTGTTTGACTTTTCCCAGATGAGACTTTGGAGTGTGGACTCTGCGTTAATGCTGAAATGAGTTACGATTTTGGTGGACTGTTGGGAGGGCATGATTGGTTTTGAAATGTGAAGACATGAGATTTGGGAGGGGCTGGGGCAGAATAATATAGTTTGGCTCTGTCCCCACCCAAATCTCATCTTGAATTGTACTTCCATAATTCCCACTGGTGGGAGATAATTTGAATCATGGGGGCAGTTTCCCCCATACTTGTTCTCCTGGTAGAGAATACATCTTAGGAGATCTGATGGTTTTATCAGGGGTTTCCACTTTTGCATCCTCCTCGTTTTCTCTTGTCGCCACCATATGACAAGTGCCCTTTGGTTCCAGCCATGATTCTGAGCCTCTTCAGCCTGTGGAACTGTAAGTCCAATCAAACCTCCTTTTGTCCCCATCTTGGGTATGACTTTATCAGCAGCATGAAAACAGACTAATAAACAGTCATTTTGGTCTAGCTTGGTCCTCTTTTGATAATGTTGGTGAATTATGCCCTAAGTAAAAAAGGTATGTTCTTTTCCAGACTCCTTTACCAAAGAGTCAAGGCATCTTTGTTGCCTGGTTGTCACATTTCTAGTGGGTTGCTCACTCCCAGTTCAGTGTCCAATGTAGAAACTACACCTAAACTACCCTGAACTTTCTATCTAAAGTTCTCTCAACTATCCCATTGTAAATGAAGGAATAGGGGTAGAGTCATGAATGGGAGGCAAGAGGTGGTCGTTAAGGTGGGAAGATCTACTAATTTTGGGGTTAAATTACTTTTAAATTTTTAAGAGTTTCAGGTGGTGGCATAGCAGTGATTTGTCTGTAATGCACAGAGGCTTGAGTCCTGAGTGTCCGATGACTTAGAAACCAAATAATTAATTCACTCTGTCACCCTCTAGACCCATCACAGAAACAAGTAAATTTAAGCAGACTGTCAACATAAAGAATAAAATCCAGAAGACAATGGGATGGTACAGCACAATTCTGAGTAAAAATAACTGTTAACCTAGAATTATGTATAAAGATAACTTTCACCTGGAAAGGAGCTGAAATAAAAATGTTTCAGAAAGACAAAAACTGAGCATTTGCCACCAACAGATCTTTAATAAGAAAATGTATGAAAGGAAACTAAACCAAAATGGAAAAAGTGAGATACAAGGAAGTAATGATGACCTAAGAAAATCATAAATATGTGGATGGACATAAGCAAGTGATAACTGTATAATGCAATGGTAATAATAATTTGGGGGATAAAGCCAAAATTGTTCTGGAGAATTAAAAGACTGGGAAACAGTAATGTGTAAACTGAAAAGGTTGTTGGGAGTCAAAATGTACTAAATTATTCAGAAAGAGCTTAGAGATACTGAATTACTTTAGACATAGTTAAATGTGCATTTTAAATGTTTACAGCTATAAATCAAGGTATAACTTAAAAACCAGTATAGCAACACATATATAAAGATCTCAAACATTTCTAATCAAACTCTAATAAAGGAAGAATAAAAAGCAGTATATTCTAAAAGTTAAATCTGTTAGTACTAAATGGAAGCATATTTATAAACACAGTAAATATTAAGGAAACAAGTTTATTAGTTAAAAATAGGTATTTTCACATTGGATTAAAAATATTATATTCCATTTATAAGAGGAGACACATCTTAAAGAATCAGAAATATTAAAAATTAAGGTTTGCAACAAGTTATAGCTATATATAGTCTGTTATGAAACATAACAGAAAAAGAAAAAAAATACTGGAGATAAATTTAAAAACAGCTAATCATTTAAAATTTTAATTCACAAGGATGACATAGTTAATACAGATTTAAAATTACATAAAATAAAAAGTAAGAATTATAAGAAGCTGACAATGCTAATTCAAAATGAAAGTTTCTGTACTTGGACATGGATTTTACTCTAAGTAGATGATAGGTCTGCAGAAAAAATAAATGTGTAAGCTCACAGAAAATTGAACAGGAAAAAGCATATATTCATATGTCATAAACATGCATAGAACATTCAAACATTAGAAAATAGGTGTTTCTCAGGAACCAGTGGAGTATTTATAATAAATAATGATACATTTATATGCCATTATAATTAAGGTTTAATTCAATTGCAAGCCTTAATACAAAAAAATCCCATGCCAACAGATTGTGAGTTTGCCACCCATACCAAGATTTTACCATGACTGTCTCAAAAGCATAAGCATAAAAGAATTCACAAGCATACAACTGTAGGAGAAAGAGGGAGCGACAGATGAACACATGCAGTATCATACCATTCATTCATGTCTTAGAAATATAAAGATAAGCATTTAAAGATTTCAAATTCAACAGATGCCAACTTTTGGACTTAGTGGGTGAGAATCAGAAGACTAGAGAACTTCAGCTTGACTGTAATGTTTTGTTTCTAAAATCTGGTGCTTACACAGGTATCCATTAAAGTCATCTTTATGCTTTTTTTGTATTCTTGAACATTTTTTTTAATTATTAAAGTTCTGGGGTACATGTGTAAAATGTGCAGGTTTGTTACCCAGGTATACATGTGCCAGGTGGTTTGCTGCACCGATCAACCATCATCTAAATTAGGTATTTCTCCTAATGCTACCCCTTCCCCCATCCCCTATCTTCCAACAGGCCCTGGTGTGTGATGTTCCTCTCCCTATGTCCATGTGTTCTCATTGTTCAACTCCTACATGAGTGAGAACATGCGGTATTTGGTTTTCTGTTCTTGTGTTAGTTTGCTGAGAGATGGCTTCCAGCTTCATCCATGTCCCTGCAAAGGACATGAGCTCATCCTTTTTTATAGGTGCATAGTTTTTCATGGTGTACATGTGCTACATTTTCTTTACCCAGTCTATCATTGATGGGCATTTGGATTGGTTCCAAGTCTTTGCTATTGTGAACAATGCTGCAATAAACATATGTGTGCATGTAACTTTATAGTAGATTGATTTATAATCTTTTGGGTATGTACCCAGTATTGGGATTGCTGGGTCAAATTGTATTTCTAGTTCTAGAATCTTGAGGAATCGCCACACTGCCTTCCATAATGGTTGAAATAATTTACTTTCCCACCCAGTGTAGAAGTGTTCCTATGTCTCCACATCCTCTCCATCATCTGTTGTCTCCTGAGTTTTTAATGATCACCATTCTAACTGGCATGAGATAGTATCTATCTCATTGTAGTTTGGATTTGCATTTCTCTAATGACCAGTGATGATAAGCATTTTTCATATGTCTGTTGGCTGCATAAATGTCTCCTTTTGAGAAGTGCCTGTTCATCTCCTTCACCCACTTTTTGATGTGATTTGCTTTTCTCTTGTAAGTTTCTTTGTAGATTCTAGATATTAGCCCTTTGTCAGATGTATAGATTGCAAAAATTTTCCCCCATTCTGTAGGTTGCCTGTCGACTCTTATAATAGTTTCTTTTGCTTTGCAGAAGCTCTTTAGTTTAATTAGATCCCATTTGTTTATTTTGTCTTTTGTTGCCATTGCTTTTGGTGTTTTAGTCACGAAGTCTTTGCCCATGCCTATGTCCTGAATGGTATTGCCTAGGTTATTTTCTAGGATTTTTATGATTTTAGGTCTTATGTTTAAGTCTTTAATTCATCTTGAGTTAGTTTCTGTATAAGGTGTAAGGAAGGGGTCCAGTTTCAGCTGCTTGAATATGGCTAGCCAGTTTTCTAAACACCATTTATTAAACAGGGAATACTTTCTTCATTGCTTGTTTTTGTTAGCTTTGTCAAAGATCAGATGGTAATAGATGTGTGGTGTTATTTCTAAGGCCTCTGTTCTGTTCCATTGGTCTATATGTCTGTTTTGGTACTATTACCATATTACCTTGCTGTATAGTTTGAAGTCAGGTAGCATGATGCCTCCAGCTTTGTTCTTTCTACTTAGGATTTTCTTGGCTATGCGGGCTCTTTTTTGGTTGATATGAAATTTAAAGCTATTTTCAATTCTTTGAAGTAGGTTATTGGTAGTTTCATAGTATAGCACTGAATCTATAAATTACCTGGGCAGTATGGCCATTTTCATGCTGTTGATTCTTCCTAACCTTGAGCATGGAATGTTTTTCCATTTCCGTCCTCTTTTATTTCCTTGAGCAGTGGTTTGTAGTTCTCCTTGAAGAAGTCCGTCACAACCTTGTTAGTTGTACTCCTAGATATTTTATTCTTTTTGTAGCAATTGTGAATGTGAGTTCACTCATGATTCGGCCCTTTGTCTGTCATTGCTGTATAGGAATGCTTGTTATTTTTGGACATTGATTTTGTATCTTGAGACTTTGCTGAAGTTGCTTATCAGCTTAAGGAGATTTAGGGCTGAGATGACGGGGTCTTCTAAATATATAATCCTGTCGTCTGCAAACAGAGACAATTTGACTTCCTCTTTTCCTAATTGAATACACTTTATTTCTTTTGCTTACCCGATTGCCCTGGTCAGAACTTCCAATACTGTGTTGAATAGGAATGGTAAGAAAGGGCATCCTTGTCTTGTGCCAGTTGAAAGAAAATGCTTCCAGTTTTTGCTTATTCATTATGATATTGGCTATGGGTTTGTCATAAATACCACGTATTATTCTGAGATACATTTCATCGATACCTAGTTTATTGAGGGCTTTTATCATGAAGTGCTGTTGAATTTTGTTGAAGGCCTTTTCTGCATCTATTGAGATAATCATGTCATTTTTGTCACTGGTTCTATTTATGTGATGGATTATGTTTATTGATTTGTGTATGTTGAACAAGCCTTGAATCCCATGGATGAAGCCAACTTGATTGTGGTGGACAAGCTTTTTGATGAGCTGCTGGATTTGGTTTGCAGGTATTTTATTGAGGATTTTCTCATTGATATTCGTCAGGGATATTGGCCTAAAATTTTATTTTTTTGTTGTGTCTCTGCCAGGTTTTGGTATCAGGATGATGCTGGCCTCATAAAATGAGTTAGGGAGAATTTCCTCTTTTTCTATAGTTTGGAATAGTACCAGCTCCTCTTTGAACGTCTGGTAGAATTCAGCTGTGAAACTGTCTGGTCCTGGACTTTTTTTGGCGATTGGTCTATTCAGAGATTGGACTTCTTCCTGATTTAGTCTTGGGAGGGTGTATATGTCCAGGAATTTATCAATATCTTCTGGGTTTTCCAATTTATTTGCATAGAGGTGCTTATCGTATTCTCTGATGATAGTTTGTATTTCTGTGGGATCAGTGGTAATATCTCTTTTATGATTTTTAGTGCATCTGTTTGAACATTTGTATAAAAAGAAAATAAATGAACAATAAATTCTCTGGGTGTGTCTTATGAAAGAGTACAATTCATAACAATGTATCCTTTCTGTAAAAAAGTGTCTTGTGTCTATCTCCCAGATATAATAGAAAACAGGAAAGTTAATCTTATGGTTGAATATATGAAGAAACGGAAAACAGTGAACCAAAACCATGTGAAAGCAAAACTGGAAACAAGCAACCATTACAGAGGATTAGCTCCTACTTTAATGCAGCAGTAGAAATCTTCCATTATAATTTTTTTTCACAAGTTGTATTAATGAAAATTCTGGGTAAGGAAAGTTCTCAGTGAAATAGCTTTCGGAAACATTACACATTATAACTTCTCCTGGAGAATCATAAGGAATATTATTATATGCAATGGCTCTGAGAAACTAGCTGTAAAATAAGCCTGTTTAGTTTTAAGTTCAAGTTTCTAAAACTTTTTCATTACAGAATCCTGGATTTAAGGAATGCCTACTAGCAAACTTTCAGGATATTAATAATCTATTGAACATAATTGGGGAAATTGTGCCCTAAACCTTCATCTCCTAGAGTCATAACTACATGGAAAATAATTCACTTTGATAATTTATACTTACTTTATATCAAAAGTAAATGTTACTAATTCTTCAAGTCAAATACTCCAAATAATTTTTTTCTTCTTATCTCTGTCTACCATCATTTCTGTAGTTAAAATTAAGAGAGTGTTCTGAATATAGAACAGGATTTCTTAACCATGAGGTCTTTGTCTTTGTTCATAACTATTTAGAAAACAGCAGATGTTTTTAATTCTAAATATTTTTATTTCAATTTTATTTTTATTGATTGCAAAAGCAAGACATAGAAATCTAATAAAACATTGAAAACAAAAAGGAAGAAAATAAACCTATGTGAAATTACACTGTCTAAATATAATCACTGTTTTAGTTATACAGGGAGGATAGCCCTCATCACATATATTTTTCTAATATAACTTTCACAAAGAGCTTTGCTTAATTGAAGCATCTGTCTCAACCTGATTTCTGTGTTATTCTAAATTTATAATCTTCTCAGAAAAGCCAGCATTTTCATGATTTAACACTTACCATCTTACCTTTAATCAATTTAAATAGACTATTTAAAGCTCATCATGTGATCATTACAGGATCTATGTCAAAGGCTGAGTTCCAGGGAGACATCTAGAGTCAGTTTTCAGTACCAGGGTTAAATTTTTCCCTACCAAAAAAGCAATTCGGGATATCCATTGATCAGTTCTGCAATTCTTTTGACTGTCATAAAAGAGTATCCAGCAACATCTTTTACATTATTGTGTAAACTTTATTTCATTCATACTTTATGCAATCATTTATATATTTTTTAAAATTATACTTTAAGTTCCGAACATGCAGGTTTGTTATATAGGTACACATGTGCCATGGTGGTTTGCTGCATCCTTTCCCCCTAGTCATCTACATTAGATATTTCTCCTAATGCTATCCCTCCCTTATCCCCCCACACCCCCGAAAAGGCCCTGGTGTGTGATGTTCCCCTCCCTGTGTCCATGTGTTCTCATTGTTCCACACCTACTTATGAGTGAGAACATGTGGTATTTAGTTTTCTGTTTTTCTGTCAGTTTGCTGAGAATGATGTTTTCCAGCTTCATCCATGTCTGTGCAAAGGATATGAACTCATCCTTTTTTAGAGCTGCATAGTGTTCCATGGTGTATATGTGCCACATTTTCTTTATCCAGTGTATCATTGATAGCCATTTGGGTTGGTTCCAAGTCTTGGCTATTGTGAACAGAGCCACAATAAATGTATGTGTGCATGTGTCTTTATAACATAATGATTTATAATCCTTTGGATATATAACCAGTAATGAGATTGCTGGGTCAAATGATATTTCTGGTTCTAGATCCTTGAGGAATCCCCACTGTCTTCCACAATGGTTGAACTAATTTATACTCCTACCAACAGTATAAAAGTGTTCCTATTTCTCCACATCCTCTCCAGCATCTGTTGTCTCTTGATTTTTTAATGATCACCATTCTAACTGGCATGAGATGGTATCTCTCTGTGGTTTTGATTTGCACTTCTCTAATGACCAGTGATGATGAACTTTGTTTCATATGTTTGTTGGCCGCATAATGTCTTATTTTGAAAAGTGTCTGTTCATATCCTTCACCCACTTTTTGATGGGGTGGTTTTTTTCTTGTAAATTTGTTTAACTTCTTTGTAGATTCTGAATATTAGCCCTTTGTCAGAAGGGTACATTGCACATTTTTTCCCATTTAGTTGGTTGCCGGTTCACTCTAGTTTAATTAAATCTCATTTGTCTCTTTTGGCTTTTGTTGTCATTGCCTTTTGTTTTTTAGTCATGAAGTCTTTGTCTATGCCTAAGTCCTGAATGATATTGCCTAGGTTTACTTCTAGGGTTTTTATGGTATTAAGTCTTATGTTTAAGTCTTTAATCCATCTGGAGTTAATGTTTGTATAAGATGTAAGGAAGGGATCCAGTTTCACCTTTCTACATATGGCTATACAGTTTTCCCAACACCATTTATTAAATAGGGAATCCTTTCTCCATTGCTTGTTTTTGTCAGGTTTGTCAAAGATCAGATGATTGTAGATGCATGGCATTATTTCTGAGGCCTCTGTTCTGTTCCATTGGTCTATATCTCTGTTTTGGTACAAGTACCACGTTGTTTTGATTACTATAGCCTTATAGTATAGGTTGAAGTCAGATAGCGTGATGCCTCCAGCTTTGTTTTTGTGCGTGTTTATTTTTTTGTTTTTGCTTAGGATTGTCTTGGCTATGCAGGCTGTTTTTTGGTTCCATACGAAGTTTAAGGTGGCTTTTTCCAATTCTGTGAAAAAAGTCAATGGTAGCTTAATGGGGATAGCATTAAATCTATAAATTATTTTGGGCAATGTGGCCATTTTCACCATATTGATTCTTCCTAACCATGAGCATGGAATGTTTTTCCATTTGCGTCCTCTAATTTCTTTCAGCAGTGGTTTATAGTTCTCCTCGAAGAGGTCCTTCACATCCTTGTTAGTTGTACTCCTAGATATTTTATTCTTTTTATAGGAAAAGTGAATGAGAGCTCACTCATGATTTTGCTCTCTATTTGTCTGTTATTGGTGTGTAGGAATGCTTGTGGTTTTTGCACATTGATTTTGTATCCTGAGATTTGCTGAAGTTGCTTATCAGCTTAAGGAGATTTTGGGCTGAAATGATAGGGTCTTCTAAATACACAATCCTGTCATCTGCAAATAGAGACAATTTGACTTCCTCTTTTTCCAATTGATTACCCCTTATTTCTTTCTCTTGCCCAATTGCCATGGACAGAACTTCCAATACTGTGGTTGAATAGGAGTAGTGAGAGAGGACATCCCTGTCTTGTGCCAGTTTGAAAGGGAATGCTTCCAGTGTTTGCCCATTCAGTATGATACTGGCTGTGGGTCTGTAATAAATAGCTCTTATTATTTTGAGATGTGTGCCATCAATACCTAGTTTATTGAGAGTTTTTATTGTGAAATTCTGTTAAATTTTGTCAAAGGCCTTCTCTGCATCTATTGAGATAATTATGTGGTTTTTGTCTTTGGTTCTGTTTATGTGATGGATTATGTTTATTGATTTGTGTATGTTGAACCAGCCTTGAATCCCAGGGATGAAGCCGACTTGGTCATGATGGATAAGCTTTTTGATGTGCTGTTGGATTTGGTTTGCCAGTATTTTATTGATAACTTCCACATCAATAGTCATCATAGATATTGGCCTGTAATTTTCTTTTTTAGTTGTGTCTCTGCCAGGTTTTGGTAATGGGATGATATTGGTCTCATAAAATGAGTTAGGGAGGATTCCTTCTTATTGTATTGTTTGGAATAGTTTCAGAAGGAATGGTACCAGCTCCTCTTTGTACCACTGTTCAAATTCGGCTGTGAACAGGTTTGGTCTTGGACTTTTTGCTTGGTAGGCTATTAATGGCTGCCTGCCTCAACTTCAGACCTTGTTATTGGTCTATTCATGGATTTGACTTCTTCCTAGTCTTACTGATTTATTTGCATAGAGTTGTTTGTAGTAATCTCTGATGGTAGTTTGTATTTCTGTGGGATCGGTGGTGATATCCCCTTTATCACTTATTTTGCATCTATTCTGTTCTTCTCTCTTTTCTTTTTTATAGTCTGGGTAGCTGTCTATTTTTGTTGATCTTTTCAAAAAACCAGCTCCTGGATTTATTGATTTTTTTGAAGGGTTTTTTCTGTCTCTGTCTCTTTCAGTTCTGCTCTGATCTTAGTTATTTCTTGTCTTCTGTTAGCTTCTAAATTTGTTTGACCTTGCTCCTCTAGTTCTTTTAATCTTGACATTAGGGCGTCAATTTTACATCTCTCCTGCTTTCTCTTGTGGGCATTTAGTGCTGTAAATTTCCCTCAGATGCTGCTTTACATGTGTCCCAGAGATTCTGGTACATTGTATCTTTGTTCTCATTGATTTAGAGAACATCTTTATTTCCACCTTCATTTTATTATTTATCCAGTAGTAATTCAGGAGCAGGTTATTCAGTTTCCATGTAGTTATGCAGTTTTGAGTGAGTTTGTTAATCCTGACTTCTAATTTGATTGCACTGTGGTCTGAGAGACTGTTGTAATTTCCATTCTTTTGCATTTGCTAAGGAGTGATAATACTTCAAATTTTGTGGTCTATTTTAGAATAAGTGTAATGTGCTGAAAATAATTTATATTCTGTGGATTTGGGGTGGGGAGTTCTGTAGATGGCTATTAGGTCTGCTTGGTCCAGATCTGAGTTCAAGCCCTGGATTTTCTTGTTAATTTTCTGTCTTGTTGATCTAATATTGACAGTGAGGTGTTAAAGTCTCCCACTATTATTTTGTGGGATTCTAAGTCTCTTTGTAGGTCTAAGAACTAGCTTTCTGACTCTAAGTGCTCCTGTATTGGGTGTATATGGATTTATAATAGTTAGGTCTTCTTGTTGCATTGATCCCTTTACAATTATTTAATGTCTTTCTTTGTCTCTTTTGATCTTTGTTGGCTTAAAGTCTTTTATCTGAGAGTAGGATTGTAACCACTCCCCCCACCTTTTTTTTTTGCTCTCCATTTGCTTGATAGATCTTCTTCCGTCCTTTTATTTTTTTTTTTTGAGCCTATGTGTGTCTTTGCATGCGAGATGGGTCTCCTGCATACAGCACACCAGTGGGTCTTGACTCTTTATCCAATTTACCAGTCTGTGTCTTTTGATTGGGGCATTTAGCCATTTACATTTAAGGTTCATATGGTTATGTGTGAATTTGATCCTGCCACTTTGATGCTAGCTGGTTATTTTGCCCATTAGTTGATGCAGTTTCTTCATAATGTCAATGATCTTAACAATTTGGTATGTTTTTGCATTGTCTCGTACTAGTTGTTCCTTTCCACATTTAGTGCTTTCTTCAGGAGCTCTTGTAAGGCAGGTATGGTGGTAATGAAATCTCTCAGCAGTTACTTGTCCATAAATAAGTAGATAAAAGGATTTTATCTACTTAACTAGAAATCCTATCCATTTAACCAGAAAATAAAAATGTATATTTAAGAGAAAAAAGGAAAATAGAGGTATATGCTCCCTCTTCAAACTAAAGTGGATTATACAGGCATGGGTGTTGCATGGTAAATGTGTAGTGGGAGAGACAGAGGAGATTACTAACTCAATTTGTCTTGATTTCTCAAGTCAAGCAGCAAAACCATAAGGGCCAATTACTATTTCACTAATGCTGGCAGCTTTCCAGAAGGAACAAGCCACATTCCTGGGTGATCAGAAAGAGGCAGATTTGGTAGCCCAGGGAGAAGCTGCCAATAAGTTACTCCTGATTCCCACACTCTAAGATTTTAAAGGAAGCAGCAGGAAAGGGGGTTTATGGGATGTCTATGCCAAAGGGAAAAAGAGAGGTCACAACAACCTGCTTATTATGTTCCTGACTTTATTTTTAATTAATTAACTATTGCTATTATAATTTTTAAGAGAGAGAGACTTGCTCTGTCACCCAAGGTGGAGCACAGTAGCACAAGCATGTTAGTTGCTCACTGCAGCCTCTACCTCCCAGGTAGCAGCAACCACACACACACCATAGCTACTAGCTATTTTTTTTCTTTTTTGTAAAGACAGCAGGTCTAGTTTTGTTGCCTAGGTGTATCTCAAATTCTAGCAATCCTTCCACCTCAGCCTCCCAAAGCACTGGGGTTACTGGCATGAGCCACCATAGCCAACCACCTGACTTTATGTATTTGTACCCATATGGCTGGTATCAAAAAAGCAAACCTAAATAAACACCCTACCCCCAAAAAAACATTAGTTCAGTGAAATGTTGTTTGGTAGAAAACATGAGGATATAGTTGAAATTTATTCTAAATAGTGCAATTTGGGAGAAGAGAATTCTGAGTTAAAACTGTCTCAATTTGCAGGTTAGAAGTTGTCCTACTAAATATATAACAAAAATCTTGCTTCACAAAGTACTGTGCCAGCAACTTTGTTAGACAAACACTGTTCTCAATTATCTTAACATTTTTATAACAAGGCATCGATTTGAAATTATTTAAATTGGTAGAACTGCAAGTATAAATGAAATGTCTGATAGGTATGGTATCCATTGTATCTAAAAAGATGGTATGTGTATCTATTTCTCTGTAAAGCTTATACTTCTTTCAGCTTAAGTTTAATTAAAATGCCCCTTAATTTTCACTTGCGACCTTCGCAAGTCATCATTCACATAGTCTACCACCATTTCTAATTAACAGTACAATTTAATTACCTAAAATTCTGTCTGTTAACTTTTCCAAAGTCTTACTTATGAAAAAACTGAATGAATTTGGAGAGAATAGCCATACTCCCAACCCCAGCTAAGGGTACCTAAATCAACCATGAACACCATTTTAATATTTCTTTCAAAGGAAGGAAATGACAGATGTGAGAGTGTACATTTGCTTTTGCCAACATTTCTGAGTTGTGTTCAGGCAATTTCAGAAGTGTTTTAAAGAAGGGAGAAACCAGATAAACATAAATGAAAATTGAAGGAAGAAAAGTTCTAAGTACAGAGTTAATAAACATGCCATTTGAAGCCTTCAGGAAAAAGAAATTGATCTATTTTTAGAAGCTAGGCATTATTTCTTATCCATTTGCACATCTAATGAGCTTAAAAGTTAATCCTCCAGTTTCTTCAAAATGTTAGCACATTTAACCTAATTCACAAAATGTTCTCAGGTCTAGAGCTGTCAACAGATTATTAGAGACTCAGTGACTTTTCTTTTTGCTCCTCTGGTAGCATTGCTATAACTTCCAGTGTCTTTAATAACACACAGTTTCCAGTTCATAAATACAGTACAAAACAATGCATATGCTACTTTGTTATAAAGGACACAGGCAAATGAGAGAGACACATAAGATGTGGTAGGGAGTGCATGGGGCTTCCACGCCCACTCTGGGCATGCCACCCTCACAGCACTGTTATGTGTTCAACAGATTGCAAGCTCTCTGAACCCTATTGTTTGTATTTTTTAATGGAGGTTTCATTATGCAGTCATGATCAATTAAATCATTGGTCATTGGTGATTAAGTTACTGTTTTCTTGAGTTCTGTGAACCATTCTAGCAAATGATCAAACCCAAAGAGAGGATTGTGAGAACGCCTGTTTGATAGCCTGTCACTCAGAAGTACAGGAGGCTCTGGACTTGCGATTGTTGAGAGAAATGAGGGTAGTTTTGTGAGACTGAGCCCTTAATCTGTGGGATCTGTGCTTAGTGTAAGTGAATTAAATTACAGGCCACTACAGGTGTCAGCTGAGAACTGGAGAATTGGTTGGTGTGTACACCCCTACCCATATTCGATATCAGAAGAGTTGTGAGTATATTAAACAGTTTTTTCTTACTATACACAGTAACCAAAATACGAGCAAAATCCTTAGAGAATCAAAAGAAGAGAATACATAATTCCTCCTTGGAGAGTTAGAGGAAATCTTATTGGAAAAGGTATATTTAAGCTGGTCAAAAGATGAGTGGAAATTTACCATGTACACAAAGGCAGAATATCATGAAAGGATGGGCAAACGGTGAGATGTTCAACCTGTCTGGCAGTGGAATGTATGGCTGTGGAACAGAGTAACAGATACCACTGAAGTGATTAACCAAATGCTCATTGTGAAGCAGCTTGAACATCCTGATATGGAGTCTGCGCTTTTGACTAAAGATGGTTCAGTTAGCACCCATTGGTCACAAGCTACAGAAATCTCAAGTAAAATGGGCTTATGAGGGTAACTTCATGAAACAGTTACTGAGTCCACATTGGGCTCCAAGGACTCATTCTGTCTGACATCTCTGCTTTCCTTCATGATGGTTTTATCTCAGACTCCACATGGTGGCAAGAAAACTGTCAAAGACTTCTAGCTACATTCTTTCAAGTTCTAATCCAAAAGGAAAGTGTCAATTTTCCATAGCTCTTTCAAGTGGATAGACAGCCACCAGCTGCTATCCCTGGACCTTCCAGGGTTCAGTCTGATTGCACCAATTTGAGTAACAGTCCAATCCCTGAACAAATCTCTGTGCTAGGGGCTGGGAATGATGAGCAGGGGGAATTTGATTGGTCAGGACTGGTTAGAAATCCACTGGAGGAAAATTACTGTAGTTAGGGGAATGTGGTACCCTTGTTGAAAAGGCAAAACATGGGGAATGGAATGCTGAGTGTCAGAGAAAAACAATATATTTGCAAAAGAAGTAATTCTGGTAGCAGAGTGAAGAACTGAGATGAGAATGATAGCAGAGTAAAAACATAAGAGGGGACCTTGGATTAAACTGATCAAGAGGAGAAAGAAAATATAAAATCATTTACTTAGTAGACTATATTTATCATCAGAATTATATGGTGTGGAAGGGGAGGGAGATAGAGAGGTTGATACCTTTTTTTTTTTTTTAATTGTATTTCGGCCCCAGGGTACATGTGCATGTTCTGCATCCTGCAGGACTGTTGCATAGGTATATACATGCCATGGTGGTTTGCTGTCTCCATCCCCCCAACCTCCATTGCCTACATCAGGCATTTCTCCCAGTGTTATCCCTCCCCCTCCTGCTGTCCCCCCTCCCCTCCCCCAACCCCTCCCACCTAGCCCTGTGAGTGTTTTCATTTCCCTGTGCCGAAGTGTTCTCATTGTTCATCACCCACCTATGAGTGAAAATATGTGGTGTTTGGTTTTCTGTTCTTGTGTCAGTTTGCTGAGAATGATGGTTTCTAGGTTCATCCATGTCTTTACAAAGGACACAAACTTGTTTTTTTATGGCTGCATAGTATTCCATGGTGTATATGTGCCACATTTTTTTGGCCAGTCTATCATCGATGGGCATTTGGGTTGGTTCCAGGTCTTTGCTATCGTAAACAGTGCTGCAATGAACATACATGTGCATGTGTCTTTATGATAGAATGATTTATAATCCTTTGGGTCTATATCCAGTAATGGGATTGCTGGGTCAAATGGAATTTCTGGTTCTAGATCCCTGAGGAATCACCACACTGTCTTCCACACTGGTTGAACTAATTTACACTCCCCCCAATGGTGTAAGAGTGTTCCTGTTTCTCCACATCCTCTCCAGCATCTGTTGTCTCCAGATTTCTTAATGATCGCCATTCTAACTGGCATAAGATGGTATCTCAATGTGGTTTTGATCTGCATTTCTCTAATGACCGGTGATAATGAGCATTTTTTCATGTTTCCTGCCCACATATTTGTCTTCTTTTGAAAAGTGTCTGTTCATATCCTTCACCCACTTTTGAATGGGTTTGTTTTTTTCCTGTAAATCTGTTTTAATTCCTTGTAGATTCTGGATATTAGCCCTTTGTCAGATGGGTAGACTGCAATAATTTTTTACCATTTTGTTGGTTGCCAGTTTACTCTAATGATTGTTTCTTTTGCTGTGCAGAAGCTCTTAAGTTTAATTAGGTCCCATTTGTCTATTTTAGCTTTTGTTGCCATTGCTTTTGGTGTTTTAGTCATGAAGTCCTTGCCTGTGCCTATGTCCTGAATGGTTTTGGCTAGGTTTTCTTTTAAGGTTTTTATGGTGTTAGTTCTTATGTTTAAATCTTTAATCCATCTGGAATTAATTTTTGTATAAGGTGTAAGGAAGGGGTCTAGTATCAGCTTCCTGCCTATGACTATCCTGTTTTCCCAACACCATTTATTAAACAGGGAATCCTTTCCCCATTGCTTGTTTTTGTCAGGTTTGTCAAAGATCAGATGGTTGTAGATGTGTGGCGTTGTTTCCAGGGCCTCTTTTCTGTTCCATTTGTCTATATCTCTGTTTGTCTTTGTGCCAGTACCATGCTATTTTGATTACTGTAGCCTTGTAGTATAGTTTAAAGTCAGGTAGCATGATGCCTCCAGCTTTGTTCTTTTTGCTTAGGATTGTCTTGGCTATGCGGACTCTCTTTTAGTTCCACATGGAGTTTCAAGTGTTTTTTTTCCAGTTCTGTGAAGAAGGTCAATGGTAGCTTGATGGGGATAGCACTGAATCTATACATTACTTTGGGCAGTATGGCCATTTTCACAATATTGATTCTTCCTAACCATGAGCATGGAATGTTTTTTCCATCTGTTTGTGTCCTCTCTTATTTCCTTGATCAGTGGTTTGTAGTTCTCCTTGAAGAGATCTTTTACCTCTTTTGTTAATTGTATTCCTAGGTATTTTATTCTCTTTGTAGCAATTGTAAACGGGAGTTCACTCATGATTTGGCTCTCTGTTTGTCTGTTATTGGTGTATAGGAATGCTTGTGATTTCTGCACATTGATTTTCTATCCTGAGACCTTGCCAAAGTTGCTGATTAGTTTGGAAGTATTGGGCTGAGACGATGGGGTCTTCTAAATGTATGATCATGTCGTCAGCAAATAGGGACAATTTGACTTCCTCTTTTCCTAATTGAATACCCTTTCTTTCTTTTTTTTTGCCTAATTACTCTGGCTAGAACTTTCAATAATATATCGAATAGGAGTGGTGAGAGAGGGCGTCCTTGTCTTGTGCCAGATTTCAAAGGGAATGCTTCTAATTTTTGCCCATTCAGTATGATATTGGCTGTAGGATTGTCATAAGTCACTTTTATTATTTTGAGATACATACTACTGATACCTAGTTTATTAAGAGTTTTTAACATAAAGTGCTGTTGAATTTCATTGAAGGCCTTCTCTGCATCTATTGAGATAATTATGTGGTTTTTTTCTTTGGTTCTGTTTATATGGTGAATTACATTTATAGATTTGCATATGTTGAACCAGCCTTGCATCCCCAGTATGAAGCCTACTTGATCATGGTGGATAAGCTTTTTGTTGTGCTGTTGGATTCAGTTTGCCAGTATTTTGTTAAAGATTTGTGCATCAATATTAATCATGGATATTTGCCTGTAGTTTTCTTTTTTAGTTGTGTCTCTGCCAGATTTTGGTATCAGGATGATGTTGGTCTCATGGAAAGAGTTAGGCAGGATTCCATCAGGACTTGGACTTTTTTTGGTTGGAAGGCTATTAATTTCTGCCTCAACTTCAGCCTTTGTTATTGGTCTATTTAAGGTTTCAGCTTCTTCTTGGCTTAGTCTTGGGAGTGTGCAGGTGTCCAGGAATTTATCCATTTCTTCCAGGTTTACTGGTTTATTTGCATAGAGTTGTTTGTAGTAATCTCTGACGGTAGTTTGTATTTCCAAGGAATCGGTGGTGATCTCCCCTTTATCATTTTTTATTGCATCTGTTCAATGCTTCTCTTTTTTATTAGTCTAGCTAGTGGTCTATTTTGTTGATCTTTTCAAAAAGCCAGCTCCTGGATTTACTGATATTTCGAAAGGTTTTGTGTGTCTCCATCTCCTTCAGTTCCACTCTGATCTTAGTTATTTCTTGTCTTCTGCTAGCTTTTGAGTTTTTTTGATCTTGCTCCTCTAGCTCTTTCAGTTTTGATGACAGGGTGTTGATTTTAGATCTTTCCTTGCTTCTCATGTGGGCATTTATTGCTACAAATATCCCTCTAGACATTGCTTTAAATGTGTCCCATAGGATCTGGTACATTGTGTCTTCATTCTCATTGGTTTCAAAGAACGTTTTTATTTCTGCCTTCATTTCATTGTTTATCCAGTCAACATTCAGGAGCAAGTTGTTCAGTTTCCATGTGATTGTGTGGTTTTGAGTGCTTTTCTTAATGCTGAGTTCTAATTTGAATGTGCTGTGGTCTGATAGACTGTTATGATACCCATTCTTTTGCATTTGCTGAGGAGTGATTTACTTCTAATTATGTGGTCAGTTTTGAAGTAAGTGCAATGTAGTGCTGAGAATGTATATTCTGTGGATTTGGGTTGGAGTGCTGTATAAATGTCTGTTAGGTCCGCTTGGTCCAAATCTGTGTTCAAGTCCTGGATATCCTTGTTGACTTTTTGTCTCGTTGATATGTCCAGTATTGTCAATGGAGTGTTAAAGTCTCCCACTATTATTGCGTGGGAGTCTAAGTCTCTTTGTAGTCTTTAAGAACTTGCTTTATGTATCTGGGTGCTTCTGCATTGGGTGCATAAATATTTAGGATAGTTAGCTCTTCTTGTTGCATTGGTCCTTTTACCATTATATAATGCCCTCCTTTGTCTCTTTTGATCTTTGTTGGTTTAAAGTCTGTTTTATCACAGACTAGGATTGCTACCCCTGCTTTTTTTTGCTCTCCATTTGCTTGGTAAATCTTTCTCCATCCCTTTATTGTGAGTCTACATGAGTCTTTGCATGTGAGATGGGTCTCGACTTTGCCAGTCTGTGTCTTTTGATTGGGGTGTTTAGGCCTTTTACATTCAACATTAATATTGCTGTGTTTGAATTTGATCCTGCCATTTTGTTACTGGCTGGTTGTTTTGCCCGTTAATTGACGTGGCTCCTTCATTGCATCATTATTCTTTACCGTTTGGTACGTTTTTGCAGTGGCTGGTACTAGTTGTTCCTCTCCCTGTTTAGTACTTCCTTCAGTAGCTCCTGTAAGGCAGGTCTTGTAGTGACGATATCTCTCAGCACTTGCTTGTCCATAAAGGATTTTATTTCTCCTTCACTTATGAAGCTTAGTTTGGCCAGATATGAAATTCTGGGTTGAAAGTTCTTTTCTTTAAGGATGTTGAATATTGGTCCCCACTCCCTTCTAGCTTGCAGGGTTTCTGCTGAGAGATCCGCTGTGAGTCTGATAGTCTTTCCTTTGTGAGTGACTCGACCTTTCTCTCTGGCTGCCCTTAGGACTTTTTCCTTCCTTTCAACTCTGTTGAATCTGACAACTATGTGCCTTGGGGTTGCTCTTCTTGAGGAATAGCTTTGTGGTGTTCTCTGCATTTCCTGGATTTGAATGTTGGCCTGCCTTGTTAGGTTGGGAATGTTTTCTTTGATAATATCTTGAAGAGTGTTTTCTAACTTGGATTCATTCTCCTTGTCACATTCAGGCAAGCCGATTAAGCATAGATTAGGTTTTTTTTTTTCACATAATCCCATAGTTCTTGGAGGCTTTGTTTATTTCTTTTAACTCTTTTTTCTCTAATCTTGCCTTCTCATTTTATTTCATTGATTTGATCTTCTATCTCTGCTATCCTTTCTTCTGCTTGATTGATTCGGCTGTTGAAGCTTGTGTATGCCTCGCAAAGTTCTTGTGCTGTGTTTTTCAGCTCCATCAAGTCGTTTATGTTCTTCTCTAAGCTGGTTATTCTAGTTAGCATTTTGTCTAACCTTTTTTCAACGTTCTTAGTTTCTTTGCATTGGTTTAGAACATTGTCTTTTTTAACTCAGAGAAGTTTGTTATCCACCTTCTGAAGCCTGCTTCTCTCAATTCATCAGCTTCATTCTCTTTTTTTGTTCCTTTGATGATGAGGAGTTGTGATCCCTGGGAGGAGAAGAGGTGTTCTGTTCTTTTGTGGTTTCATCCTTTTTGAGCTGTTTTTTTCCCATCTTCATGGATTTATCTCCCTTTAATCTTTGAAGTTGGTGATTTCAGGAGGAGTCTCTCAGAGGACTTTTTTTTT
This sequence comes from Cebus imitator, assembly GCF_001604975.1. Classification (NCBI taxonomy): domain Eukaryota; kingdom Metazoa; phylum Chordata; class Mammalia; order Primates; family Cebidae; genus Cebus; species Cebus imitator. The sequence goes on along the minus strand of NW_016107822.1, from coordinate 993,911 downwards.
CTATAGAGGTTGGAGCTGTATCTTTTTAGGCCTGTAGAGGGTGATGCTGCGCTCTCTCGGGTTCAGTCAGGTTGTTGGGTGGGTGGTCCTTCCTTGGAGTTTGTTTGCAGGTGAGATTGGCCCCGCCTTCCCAATGGCCTTTTTCCCAGAGGTTGATCTTCCTGGTTGGGAGTCAAGCTGGGGTATTTGCTGCCAAGCTCTCTAGCAGGGCTTCAGTTTGAGTTCCGTGGAGTTGGGTCTGCCAGGCATTATGATCTGTTTCCCTGCTTTCAACTCTGCCGCCCTCTGTGGGACAGTCCATCCCACTGGCATTAGTCCAAACTTCCACCTATGTCCCTGCGACAACTTGCTGAGCCCGGCAGTAGCTGCTGCTCAGATTTGCGTCAACTACCCACAGCACCCCACTGTCTGGCAGGGACCCCATGGACCGTGGGTATGAGGAGGGATGAGGCAACCGAGGAAGTTAAGTTCTCTGACCCTCTGAGCCGGCTGCACGTTTCAGGCGGGGACTTGCCCCCCCACTGCCCCATTTTGTTTTGTCCCCCCTGGGTGGCTCTCACCTGCAGCTCCTTCCCTGGGCCCAATTCCAGTGTCCTATCAGTCCCACAGAAAAGAACCCCGCACCTAATTTGAAACCGTGAGGTCCTCCAGCCCTCTGCGTCTGATTTGCTGGGAGCTGCATTCCAGCACTGGCTTCTCTTAGCCATCTTGGTGCCTCACCGTTGATACTATTTATGGGTCACAACTGGAACTGATGTTAGAGATATTTTCAGGATACAACTCACACTTTTTCCAGATAGTCCCTGTGGTCATCAGACTCTAATGTGTAGATTCTAAATCTCTGTGAAATAATTAAAACTACTAAAATATTGAAAAACTTGCACTAATTCACTCTCACATAAACTCATGAGCATACATTTTCTTAGATTCTAATCTATGTGCTGTTAATTAATGTGATGTTAATTAAAATTGTGTTTGTGATACTGTTATTGCCATTACAGATGATTTTTTCTGCTGAAATACTTTTAAAAGGGTATTTCTCTTAGCTCTTGCAAAGAAAAATGACTCTCTAAATCTAGTGTTCTGTTATTTGGTTTTAACTATTAAAACTATCTTACAAATCGAGATAAGTTTCAACAAAGAAAATTTTAATCAAAATGGATTTGTTAAAACTAATTCCAAAAATATTTCTGTTTATCTACTTTTGAGAATACTAAATATAAAATGTAAATTATAGGGTCAATTTATCAAAGAGTTCATCAGAAATAGGACTTTTTTAGTATTGCCTACTCCATTAAGCTTTCAACTTGTTGTTCATTATTAAAGAATATAGAATGTTTCATACACAATATGCAAGCAATTTAAATTACCTAAATGAGTCCCTTTAAGTAGCTGTCACCTCTGTCTCTGAACATTCCTAATCAGAGCAATTCCAGATCCTATTTAACTACACTATTCCGCATTTTAGTGACATACCACTTTCATGATTATCGACACATTCAAAACTTATTAATTCTAGACTTCATTCAAAGAGGATAGACAACAAAATTCAGCTTTGTAGATATTTGTTACATAAAATATATTTCTGAGAAAGTTCTGTGTTTAAAATGTATTTGATGCCTGTTGAAGGGCAACTACAAGGATGCCAGTTTTAATTATGTTTTTTCGATTCAGTAACGTAAAAGCTAACATAAGAGAGTGCACCAGAGAAGATACAGAAAGACTTCACAAATCTGCACAGAACTAAGCAATGTTTATGATGCTTCATGGGGAGCTCTAACTAGAAACAACCACTGGCCCACTAAGAGGAGACTCGCCTAGGAGGTGAACTTGATGGAGATCACAACCTACATACACAGAGTTCTTAGTCCTCTATTAAAGAGTTCCTTCTCTGCCACTGATGAAGGGAGAAATAGTTGAATGCTCAGAGAGAGAAGTTAAGGGTAGCTTTTGGCTTGATGACATATATGCACAATAGTTTCACATCTTGGCTAAAATAATTACAAACGGCATGACCTGGAACTTTCAGTCTCTGTGCCTCATTACCCTCATTTGTTAAATGTGGTCAACAATACCTGCCTCCAAAAGTGAAACTCAAAATATTTATCAATTAGTAAGGCTTATTAGGCACATACCAATCAAAAAAGACGTATGACCAATTAGATCAGTTGTAGACGGTGAGTACCAGCCTAATGCCTACCTTTCTTTCCTCACAGAATTGATATAGCAGTTAAATGAGATGGCTGTGAAAGCTATAATCACACAATATCAATAGATGCTCAAAATATTTACCTTATTCTCCTACTTCTTCTTCAATGCACAAGATTAAGATTCCAAGCAGATTCTCCTATTCTTAATGGCAACATTTTATCCAGGCACATCCCTTATTCACAACAGCAATGTTTTCTGAAAGTCCTAAACTTGGATGAGGCTTGAAATGGGTCTGTTCAACTCTATGGACTACAGAGAAAAAAACTGTTGCCTGTAATATAGATAAGTTCAAAAGTTTATCATTGACTCTTATTTCTCTGTGTGTTCTTTTTAAATCTCCTTGAATTATCATCTAAGTACTAATAATTCCCAAATCTACATTATCAGCCCAAGTCTCTCAAACTATCTCTTTAACAGCTCCATTTATACTATTCATTTATTTAATAAATATATATTTAGCAACTTCTAGATATCATGTCATTGCTGGGCATTTGTTATTCAGCAATGAATAAAACAATATATCCCAACCAGAACGTCCCCCCAAAACACCCTTATCTTTCACAGGAATCAATTCATTTTCCTTCCTTTCCTAACTCAGGGAATGGTAGCACCCATCAAACGCTTGCCCAAGCAAGAGTTTCAACTGATATCCTCAATTCCTCCCCCTTACCATATTTTGTATTCTTCAGAACATAGGATCATCTTACTCGATAAGAGAAAGAACGCTTGTATCTTTATACTCCTTTTAATATTTTTACTAATAACTTTTTTGCCATTTTAGAATCCTGTGCTTTGTATTCAAGGCTAAAAATAAAAGCACACTTACCCGCACACAGGAAATCCTTTCCTCTCTCACCTCTTTTTCAGCATCCTGAAGTGTTATGTTCACAGTGCTCTGGCCCTGTGAACTCCATGGTACTTTTAATGATCATTTTGATATTGATTCTTCCTTAAGATTTGTTCCACAGCAATTGTGACCTCTGACTTCCCATTTTTCCATTGAAATGTATATGTTTCACTCCTGCTAAGAGGCAGCCCACATATTTTGTCTTTTGAAGCTGAAGTCTCAGCCTAAAATTTTCTTTGCTATTACACTTTATATTCTATCAGCAAGAGGCAAGGTTCAGCAAGTGAACACTCTTCTTTTGGTGGTGTTATGTTCTATGACAGTTTGTATAACATCTGAAATTGCAGGCTGAAACAGCAGGTCAAATACATAGTAGCAACCACTAGGCTTTGAAAAGGCTTTTTTTTTTTTTTTTTTTTTCCCACTTTACTAAAAAATTCTGCAAGGCCCATGCTGTTCCATTAATTATAGCTATATTCTTTCTATGAATAACTTATATTCAAACTTTTGCTTTATCTTATGACTAGGAGAATTTCACATATCAAAGAAAGTTCAGGCAGGTCCAAAGAAGTACCTGAATATCTAAGTGCTGTGATTGTCATTACAAGGCAAGGAGCAACATAAAAACTAACATTTGCCCTATGACAGCAGCTGCATTTTTTTAAACCTATTATCACCTTACAGCTTTTGTATTTTTCAGAGCTTTGAATCAATATATAATCCTATCAGGATTTACTAATTCGTTTAACAAATATTTACTAAGAATATCCTGTGAGGCTATGAACCAAGCACTCTTTCACATAAGAGGATACAGAAGTGAAGTCAAGCTCTTGGTGCCAATTAAACATTTATTTAAATAATAAAAAACAATATGCATAAAGAGCTTATTACATTTGTTTCTAGAAAGATTATCATTCACAGTCCTCAAAATATACTTTCAGTTTTCTTTTTGTCATTGGCCTGAGTTTAATAGTAAAACTCTGGGAAGGGACCCAATATGTGAATTTCTTTCACAAGAAAAGACAACACCAAAGAAAGGTAAAGTCAGGCTACTTCATGCAACTCAAGTGAATTTTTTCATAGTCTTCTGTTAATTCATTAATTCATTCAGCGAATATCACATTAGTACTGAAAATATATGTGTCCTTCGTAGGGACATGGATGAACCTGGAAACCATCATTCTCAGCAAACTGACACAAGAGCAGAAGATCAAACACCACATCTTCTCACTCATAGGCAGGTGTTGAACAATGAGAACACATGGACACAGGGAGGGGAGCACTACACACTGGGGTCTGTTGGGGGGAAATAGGGAAGGGTCAGTGGTGGGTAGGGAGTTGGGGAGAGATGGCATGGGGAGAAATGCCAGATGTAGGTGATGGGGAGGAAGGCGGCAAATCACACTGCCACGTGTGTACCTATGCAACAATCTTGCATGCTCTTTGCATGTACACCAAAACCTAAAATGCAATAAAGTAAATTTAAAAAAAGAAGAAAATATATCAAATAATGTACTACAAACTAGGTTTATGATCATAGTTAAAGCAAAACCCTCGTCCTTAAAGAACTTATGTTCTGGTGGAAGGGGCAGAAATAAGTAATACAACAAATAACCAGTTATAAAATGGGAAGAGTTCCATAAAGGACCTAATGTGGAGCCACATAAAATCCATGCTATGCCCTTTGTATTTGTTTTTTGTTTCATAATTGCTCTACTCTAGAAAGCACAGAAATATTAAGAGGTTGGAAAGTGCCTACTTCAGTCAGGAAATCTTATAGGGGAATCTAGGAATATCTTTGTTCCAGGTACCCATGCATAGACTTACTCCAGATAACATTCCTGTGAGAATGGATGAGATTTTCCAAAACTTTTGAGTTGTTCACACTTTTTGGTTGTCAATTTTAATTGATTCCCAGCTGGTAGAGCATAATTGCCACTTTCTTTCATTGTTGAGGCAGTAATTAGGTGCCATGATAGAAGGTTTTAGAACAACAAATCCACCATGTGACAATTTTTAACCTCTTTGCATCTGAGTGTTCCTGTTCTATAACATGGGACTACGAACTTCCCCTGTAGGATTATGATGGAGATTATAATTTTAGTACTGAATCCAGTCTTGCACCTAAGACATTCAAAATACATTATCTTCCTGTTGGATGTGTGTGTTCTTTCCTTGTAAAATAATTGATCTCCTTTTGCCCGTAGTTTTGTCTCCAATTCAAATCATATACAATGAGCTAGATAGGATCTCTGCTGGGCTGTCTAACAAAAACTTCAAATATAACATATCAAAAATGGAACTACTAAATTACTCCACCACCAAGTTGTCTTTACCCAATGCTTCAGTGTTTTCCACAGCAGCCCCATCATTCACCTAACTGCTCAATGTTTGTATTTATACTCTTCTGTTAGATTTCACATTATTTTATTAGAAATACTGTCAGGTTTACTTTAAAAATATATCCAGATTTGTGCTACTTACCACCACTTTCTGTGCTGAAAACCCTGATGCAAGCCATTATTATGTCCCATCATCTCACTGCTTCTACTTTTGAGTCTATACCAAGCAACCAAAGTGATCCTTTTTAAATAGAAAACAGATATGTCATTCACTCATTCAAAGCATTCAAAAATAAATAATTGTCCCTGTTCTGATGTTGTTCTCCACCACAGCATTTCAAGCTGTGTACCACTACCTGATGTTTTGCTCCGGGATTTTTTAAGGCCATTTTTTAAAAACAATTTTGTTCCCCTTCTTACTCATTAGTAACTTTTTGGGTATTTTGCTGTCATTAGCCCTTTGCTCATATCCAGCTCAGTGGAGTTGAAAGGCAGCAAGGCTTACGTCTCTGTCAGCAGTCACTGTCATCCAAGATTCTACCACTGCTTTTCCAAGTTTGCCATTTGATGACTCGTGGGTAACTCTGGGGTAACTTATCTGGAAGCCTCTTTGAAGTCTCTGTCAGTGAACTTAGAAGTATAGATAAATTGATCAAAATCATTATGGATAAATATATTTCTGTATTTTAGGTTTATGCTTTCCACTCAAGGCCATGATAATGATTAGATTTCACTCAGCTACATTTATGACTCCTATTTATTTCATCCATTTGGTTGCTTACAAAATATTTATTTATCATCTGTTTCTTTGCACACATTGCTTATTCCTGGGGATGAAAATAAATAAAGCTTACTGGCTGGCATAGAATAGATATTCAGTTGTATTTTTTAATGAATAAATGAATCAATGACTGAGAAACACAGTATCTATCTGCAAGCACATTATAGTTTGTAGGAAAGATAGAAAGGCAAACACAATATAGAAACATTACCTAAAACTTTATTTTTCTTCCAGGGTCTTTCCCTAAATTTGCCATGGTGTTTCTTATCTGTTACTTAATGTTGTTGTAAGCAAAAAATAAAACAAAATTTTAATTATGAGGATGAATTATATCACTCATCTTTATAGCAAAACCATTTTTAAATGTATATGAAAGAGCATTTAATTGATGTAGGGAGTCCCTGAAATACATATTTTGTGTTTCTTAAATCATATGTGCATATATATTCTGACTCTTATCAGAACAATGGAAATGTTGCAAAAGCCTAATTCATCTGTTTTTATTTTACTTCTTGATACACACATTCTACCAATACTGTTTCAGCCTCAGTGAAGAGAAAGAAAAGATTGAAAGAAAAAGGAATTATGGGTCCCTATCTTTCCCTTTTCTTCTATATCATAATTGTTAGCCAATGTGGTTACTTAATATAGGAAAGTATCTATTTGCCCTATAGGCAAATAGAGTCACAAGCAAAGTTGGACACACATATTGCATTTATCCTCCCTGCTGATGCTCGCGATTCTTTGTCCTTTTGAACTTCATTATTAAAACATATGTTCAAAGATAAAACTTAAGAAATTCCAGGTCACTATAGCACAGCATTAAATCAAGCACAAGATTCTCATATGTGTGAGATTTGTGCAACTACACAGGTTGTGTGCACATAAAATATGCCTTGGTTCTAAGGCACGGAATTATGACCAGAGGTGTGTTCATGAATCTTTGCATGGCCCAGCTCTGAGGACGCCTCAAGTCTAAAGGGAATATAACTGAAGGTGTGGCCAGAGAGGTACAGAGAGGTAGGTTTTCCTTTGTCTTAGTAATTCAAAGAACAGGAATCTTCTAGATTCAGGCCTGTGTAGATGAAAGACAGAGAAATCATCTCAGTGCAGGCTGTTGAGCTAGACTGTCTGGGCTTAGTATCTGTTCCCTAATAATTGTGAGACTTTGGGAAAGTTATTTATATTTCTGAGTCTCATTTCCTCATCTATAAGGATTACAAATAAGAGTAATTCCTTCAGTAGGTTGTTGTTGAACTTTTAATAAGCATGCCACACATATTAGCTATTACTGTGTTACTTAATTTATAGAATCATTGATTCGAACATTTACTGATCACACAACACACTTAAGCTAGTAAACATTGTAAGAGCAGGACTTCTGAAGAAACCTGAACATGACTACAGAGGACTGTCAACAAAACTTTAATTATGGCAAGAGAGAGTTCTTAAAAGAGCATGGAAATGACAATCATAGCAAAAGATGCTATTGGAAATGGACCAGCTGGCCAGCTAAATGTTTCATTCATCCAGGAAAGAATCAGGGCATTTGCCAGCAACATAAACAAAAGCAGCACATTCATATGGATTACACAAAATTTGTGGAAATTTAATTCTTTAAGATAGGTTTTTTTAAAAAAGTAGACCAAACTCTTAAGGGTAGGTATATATCGCTCTTTAGCAAAATTGTTTGTGAATGAAGACAAAAAACAAATATCTTAAAATCAGACACTGACTAGAATCTTGGTGATGGACTTCAATATACATATCAGTGAGGTTTTAGTTATGATAGATTTAGGCCCATCTTCTTATAAATGTTAATGGCCCATATGTACAAATTGGTCCATTTGCCAACAGGCACATTTATTTGTAAGTCGGCCAATTCTGTTTATTCAAAAATTTAAGAAAACATTTAGAATGATTTACAAGCATAAAAGTTATTACCATTCTTGCTTCAGACAATTGGTATAAGGCATTTTCACTGTAATGGGAAGTAATAGTCACCTGCAATAGACTTCTGCTTTTGTTCCACTACATTTTATTTTCTACACAACAGCAGATTTTAAAAATTATAAATCAGATATCACTTAACTGCATGAAACACTTCAATAGCTTCCCAATGCAATGAGAAAACATCAAAACTACTTAATATAACATTAAAGATGAATATTATCTTCCACTTCAGTTTGTAACCATCTTTCAGTAAATGTATTTCTATGAACAGGTCCTCTTCCTGTTTGTGGAAGATACTACCAAGTTTTTTTTTTCCTTGAATCTAATATTACCTTGGCTTAGAATTCTCTGGCCCCAAGTTTGCTCATAGCTGACCTGTTAAATCCATTGAAGTCTCAGATAAAATATCATCTTCACAAGAAAGCCTTCTCTGGCTCTCTTATGAAAGATCTTCTGCTTCCAGCTCATCTCTACCCTGTTTCCATGGTTAATGTTTTCTTTAATCTTCAAAGCACGTTTATTCGTTCTTAGTATTTGGATGTTATTATTGGTCTTATCCTAGAACACACTCAGGAAATTTTTCTATTTACTACTATATCTCCATCATCCAAAATCGTTACTGGTACCTATTATGCATTTATCAGGATAAGGATTTGACTGAATAAATGACTGAATGAATGAAGAAACTGCCTCTGTAATTTTATTTTTAGCTTTCTTATTCTTTCTATTATAGTTTATGGTGATTTTCAGAATATAAGCAATTGACCCATTTGATGTTCTAATTGATTTCTGTCAAAGAAAGTTGACATTTGATCTGGTTTCAGGAAGCTTTTGGTGTTGTGTCCTATTTGGGCAGAAAAAAATAGCTTACTCTACACCAAGAAAAACAATCCAATTGTTGCAAATGAATGGAAACAATTATTAAAGCTCTAAATGCTGTCTTAACTACAGAATGTTAGAAACTACAGCTATGAACAAATCAGTCTAGGTGGGTAGAAATCATTCATTCATACGACAAGGTCCTGCTCAATCTCATTAACTCTGTGAAGTGTTCCTAGAGTTCTCTGTTCTTCCAGTTAAAACTAATCACTCTTGAATTTCAGTTTCCATGTATACTTTATACTTACTTTTGCTACAGTGGAGAATGGTATTTAATTGTTTAAGTATCTGTCTCCTACTAGAGACTGATAAATCCTTTGGGACTAGAATCACATTTACTTATCAATCTAGCCATAGTGCCTATTACACATAGTATAAATCAAATATTTTAATAAATTTTATGTTTCTAAAACTCAAAAAAAGTCCAGTTTTTACCCAGTGTAAAAGTGTGTTTACATAATTCACTAACCTTGGCACATATCTGTTTGCAGCTTTAAAACAAGGCTGAGCAAACTATGGTCTGTTGTCTAAATTTTGGGTTTTGTATAGTCCACAGCTAAAAATGGTTTGTGCATTTTTTGAATAATTTTTTAAAAATAGAATTTCATGACATATGAGAATTATATGAAACAAAACTTCCAGTGACCATAAAAAGTTCTATTGAAAGCAATGAATTTCAGGACATGCTATCCCAAAATATGGCACTGTGACATTTGGGAAAATAGCAGAAGCAGAAAGATTACTCTCACTTTGCCTTGTCCTTCTCACCTGAAGCAGGTCATAAAATCTGCAAAAAATTCTCTGACCTTCACTTGAAACGGGTAGTGAGACCCTCAGAGGTATGTGTTCTACACCTGTAGGAAAGGAACATCCTCATCTCTGAAGATAGAGAACAGAGAATAATCAAAACAAACAGGGCTTCCTAAGTTTTCCCATCTATTACCATTAAATCATATCCCCTTTGTCCAAACCTATTGCTCTGCAACCATCTGCTTCTTCATCAAATGTAGCATAAAAGTCCATAAGGTTTTTTTTGGTTTCTGTTAGAGATGTGGTCTTGCTATGTTGCCCAGGCTACAGTACAGTGGTTACTCATAGGCATGAACATAGTGAACTATAGCTTCAAACTCCTAGGCTTAAGTGATCCTCCAGCCTCAGCCTCCCAAGTAGCTGGGACTACAGACACACATGACCATGCCTACCTCTCCAAGAATATGTAAGTTTTAACTGTTTCTTTGGGTTTTCATTTTCTTATAAAGGCTGCCATATCATGTAAACTTATATTTGAGGAAAAAAATAAAAGGGACTCAGAACAGACTGGAGAATATGAGATATGCAAAATTTATCAGGCCCAAAGAGGCATGAGATTTCAGTCATGTCCTGTCCCTGCCACATAACCAGGCCCAGGGTTAATTGTTTAAAGGCATTTTGAGGTTTTCTTTCTTTTCTTCTTTATAGTTTCCAGACTGGCTGATAAAATTACCTGAAATGTTATACATGTTGTACAATGTGACTCTTACCTATTTTTCATGTTCCTGAAATTTGTGATACAAAGAAAAATGTGTAGCCTGTAAGCCAAAATTAAAACTCAAAGGTCCTCTAACCATCTAAAAAGACCCCTCCTCTTAGCTAAGGGGATTCCAAAGTTAACCTTAAAAAACTAGTCAGGGCAGCCAGGCACGGTAGCTCACACCTGTAATCCCAGCATTTTGGGAGGCCAAGGCAGCCGGATCACGAGGTCAGGAGATCAAGATCATCCTGGTTAACACAGTGAAACACTGTCTTTACTAAAAATACAAAAAGTTAGTATTTTTTGTATTTTTAGTAAAGGTGTGGTGGCATGCACCTGTAGTCCCAGCTACTCAGGAGGCTGAGGCAAGAGAATCACTTGAACCTTGGAGGTGGAGGTTGCAGTGAGCTGAGATCACACCACTGCACTCCAGCCTGAGTGACAGAGTGAGACTGTCTCAAAAAAATAAAAATAAAAATAAACTAGTTCAAGCTATGATGGGAAGGTGGGGTCAGACATGCTTCATTATACCATTCTTCCTTTAAGAATCCAGAAGCCAACCAGCATTTAGATTAACACAGACCTTAAGTCTGATAAGAATATTTACGATTGAGTCTCTCTGAAGCCTGCTACCTGGAGGCTCCGTCTGCATGCTAAAACTTTGGTCTGCACAACCCATTATCATCATAACCCAGACATTCCTTTCTACTGATTCCAGGTATTCAAATAATAACTTTTCAACCAGTTGCCAATAAGAAAATTATGAAATCTACCTATCAACAGGAAGCCCCTTCACTTCAGGCTGTCTTGCCTTTCCAGATGTAACCAATGTACATCTTACAGGTATTGATTGATGTATTACATCTCTTAAAAGTCTAAAAGCAAGGTATACCCTGATCACCTTAGGCGTATGACATTAGGTCCTCCGGAGGCTATGATAGGGGCGCATTCTTAACTTTGGTAAAATAAACTTTCTAAATTGATTGGTACTTGTCTCAGGTACTTTTAGGTTCACAAGCCAATACAATAGACAATAGCTTATATCAACTTAAAAACTGTCCTTTTTTTCCTCTAAGAAGCCACTTGTAACTGTTACTATTGAGCATACATATTCAGGGCAACCTGAATCTATGTCTCCTTGGTTGCAGTCCTCAAACTTGTCCCAAATAAACTCTCTGCTTATATTAATTTTTGTGAGTTTCTTCTTTGGGATTGACATTTCAAATAAATTTGAATGCTTTCTCTTGTGATAGAAGTTTCATCCATGAGCACAGGATGGGTGAGAAAGAAGACATTTTTTCTTCCTTATCAAACACAACCACCACCTTATAGTTGTGTTGATGTTGAGTAAAGGTGACAGAGGCCATGTTACAATAGGTAGCTAACCAGGCATAAGTGGGCAGGAGAGGGATCTCCCTGTACCCCACCAGGAATATCAGGCAACTATCAGGTGATGGTCAGGCAGTTGTCACACTGCCTCTCTAAAATAATTGGTCACATCCAGCATCAGGGAATAGCAGTTTCTCAATAGATTAAAACACCTGAAACAGCTTCCCAATAAGATCTCAGGAACTGGGCAAGTAGGCTCCAGCATGCCATTAAGAAGCAAAATGGCAAAGTTTAGCTAGTATATGATGTCTGAAGGCATTCTACTGAAAAAGGGAAGAATGGCTCAGGTGAGCATGCATACAACTCTAGTGAACACACTGCACATGCTCACCTCCCAAGTGCTAGCTGGCCATCCCACATATGAGCAGCTCACACTAAGGGAATAATCAAGGGAAATGGGATGCAAGACTCTGGAAGTATGCCAGCATATAAAACCCCAAGCCAAAAGTTCAAGCCCCACACTTGTACTCCAAGATGCCTGCTTGGCCCTCTTCCAAATGTACTTTACTTTCTTTTCATATCTGCCCTAAAGCTTTTTAATAAACATTCACTCTTCCTCTAAAGCTTGCCTCCATAGCTTTTCTGCCTTATGCTCCATGTCAAATTCTTTCTTCTGAGGAGGCAAGAATTGAGGTTGCTGCAGATCCTTAAAATTCGCTGCTAGTCACTTGAATACTCACCACCCCTAACAATAAGACAAGAAAAGCCTAAAATGTCTACTATCTGAACCTCTATAAAACAGGTCTGCCAGTCCTTACTCAAAAAACAATCATCTTTATTTTCAGGCACCATAGGAGAGGATTGCCCAACTCCCAAACTTTTCTACCGTCTTCCCTCCACCTAATCCCTGAATATGGTCATCTCATATTTCTCTTAGAGAAATTCACAAGAAGGAGCATTTTTTAGCTCAGAACATTAGTCTAATTTGTAAAAACAATGTTATGTTTTGGGGAGCAAATCCAATATCTCTCCTAATTCACTACCCTTGTAAAAAGGCTTCAGAATCACTGCAATTGACTTCCAAACTGAGGGCATTCCCCTTATTGTTATTTAGCTAATTTAACCTGACTTTTCACGAAAATAAGATGTATTGTGAAAGAGCTTGAAAGAACATCTAATGCTTATCTCAGAGAGTGCTGTTACTCCGCTTGACTGTAAATCTTGAAATAAAGTCAATTTTCTTGTTAGCTTACAAAAAAGAAAAAGATGGAGTATGACAAAGAGCCTGTCCTCTGTAACAGGAGGAAGAGAGAGACAAGGGAAGAGACAAATTAGTTGTTAAGCTTTATGAAACACCAGTGAGTCAGTTCCCATTTTGTTTGCTTGGTTATAAACTTCAGGAAGAACATAAAGCTAGTACTCAAAACTTGCAAGTAACTTTGTAACCAGATAGTTTTCCTGAGCTATGTCTGTGTCTTTTGAATTACTCTTATTCTTTGACTTCCTTGCCTCTATTTTTAGTGCTCAATACAAATCCTGAAAAGTTCAAGTGCTTATCCAAAAACCAACCTTCCCATTTCTCATTTTCCAAGTAAATCAACAAATTTGAACAGCTGACAGAGCCAGTGAATTGCTACACAATACCACTGCCCTCAATTAACATTTTCTCTAGACAATCTACACCAAATGAAGTTCCCTTTTTATCCAGCCAATATTTTAAAGAAAGAAAATGATAAAAGGGAGGAATCTTTTAGATTGAGCTTGTTAGGATAGTATCTAAGGGCCCATCTTTTTCCCCCATTCTTATTCAACTCCAAGAAAAAGCAGCAGAGGCCTTCAAATATATCCCACTTGTGAAGTAATCACTCTCCAGGTTGATTAGAAATCCTATTCTATGATGACTGGTAGACCTTGAACACTGCATCTCACAGAAGTGAGGCACCGCCTCTCTCAATACAGTTTGCATTCTTTTAGGAGGAAGACAATTAAAACATTTTCCCAGGTAATGAAACAAACACTAAAGTTTTAAATCACAAATTCACCAAACACACACAGACACGCATGCACATATACCAAATGAATACACATATATATTAATATATCTAATGAGGGAATGTTATAAAGGAAGACATTTCTAGTTATAGAAAAATGTAAAAGTAGAGCACTACAAGTTAATTTCTCTGTAGCCTGATCACACTAAAGAGAAATAGCAATTAGATACTTTTTTTTTTCAAGATTTATAGCTAGAGAAGGGTATTTTGCAATTTCAAAGCTGAAAAGAAGAGCTGCTTTATAGAGACATATCTGCTGACCAGGAGGCTTTTAAATTATTTTCAAAATCTTTTATCAAACTATATTATATTCTAGAATATGGCGGTTTTTTAAATTGGATTTCCCTCTAGCTACAAAAGTGAGCCTATTGTTCTGCCCCCTTTTCATTTGAAGGAGCCCCAGGATTATTAACCTTCTCCCTTGGGAAAGGCAGATAACATCTCAATGCCTAGTTTGAAGGGATAGTTGGTGCCTTCAAACCTACAGAGAGACTGGCAGAGTGTATCTTTATTAATTCAACTGATATTTATAGTGCTATGGATACAGCAGCAAACAAAACAGACAACAATTTCTACAACTGAGAAGCTTACCTTCTATTTGAAAAAACAGGTGATGCATAACAAATATAATGAGTAAATAACAGTATATTAAAGACAACATGTGCTATGAAAAAATAAGGAAGGTGTGGAGAATTAAGGTGGGAGAAGAGTTGTTATGATTGTAAAGGAAACAGTCAGTCAAGGTTGGCTTCATTTAGAAGGTGACATTGGAATATCTAAAGACTGAAATTCTTGAAAAAGAATGATCCAAGCAGAGGAAACAGCCATTATAATGGCCTTGAGGTTGGACTCTACCTGGCATGTTTAAAAAACATCAAGGAAGGCAGTGGAGTGACAGTAGATTGTGTGAGGGTAAAAGTAGTCAATAAACAAGGTAGAGGGAGGAAGATCATGTAAGGAATTAAAGTGACAATCTGAAATATAAATCTGACCCCACTGGCAGAGTTTGAGCAGACACTTAAAAATATCTCTTTGCTGGAGTTGTAGTTATAGGGGATATTGCTTTCCATTTTAGGACCTGAAATGTATTCTCATACGTGAAGCACGACTTGTCTATAAGGTGTGGTAGTATAAAGATAGTACAGTTAAGACTTTTTGTTTAGAATACAGGAGAATAGATGAGTTCCAGGTTTGCTGAGTGATTTGTGAGTCACTTAATCTTCCTATGCCTCCAAAAGGTTGTAAACAATAATGCTAGTCACCATGTGTATCTCTCAGAATGGTTTGAGAAACTAGGGAGATGATGGAGGAAAGATAAAGTGTCGGATCAATATGAGTCATCTTATAGCTACAGAGTTGATGACAATCTTATGTATGTTCTAGTTGACACACAATTACAGTGTTTTCTATCAGGAGCCAGAGTATCTATGCTGAGGCTAGAAAGCCAGATTTTTAGAAGATTGTTGTGGTTGTGAGAATGATAAGATATAAAGTATACATAATAGAGTTTTACAGTAATAATATGGTAAGGCAGTGACAGGAGGCCACTATGATAGATGTCAGGTAAATCTACCAGAAGGAAAACTCAGAAGTGTTATGCAAAATGTGGAAGGAGAAGCTCAAACCCAAGTCAGGCATGTCACCAATGTTAAGTGACAAAACTAGCTATTGAAAATCTAAGAAAGGGAATGAGAATTGCTCGTATAAAAATGTCTGATTTGCCTTTTCCACTCCTACAAAGGTAAAAGAACAGATTTTTGTTAGTTAACAAAATGTAATGGAATCAGGTTATTAAAATGTCAGAAATGAGAGTAAAATGTTTCCTAAGATGATACTTACATAGCACAAATAGGATAAATAAAACTGATAGGATACTGTAGATGATGTATCAATAGACCCTCCTAGGTACTGTGAAGGAAGCTGGAATTTATCGAATCAAAATCCTGCAGATCACATTACATAGAATACCAACAATGAAAAACAAGTTGTTCCATTATACTTTCTTTAGGAAGCATATAATTTTTTTAATTTAATAAGTGAACTGTAAGTAGAAGCATTAGCACCCCTTCCCCATATCAGACTAAAATAAAAAGGTTGATCAAGTATCTTCTGTAAAAGGAGGCTGAGTGGGTTAGAAAAGTAAAATACAAATGTCCTGATGCTAGAGGATAAAACTGAGGACAGTGTTCCCTAAAGTGGCTTGCTCAGAGGTTTTGCTTAGAAGTAGGATGGAGGTTCTGTAATCAAATATATTTGGGAACTAGTTGTTAAAAGTACATATGCTTCAAAAATAGGCAAATGAGATATTGGATAAAATGGTGGGCCATTTAAAGAATGGATGCTTTAGTCATGAAGTCCTTGCCTATCCCTATGTCCTGAATGGTTTTGCCTAGATTTTCTTCTAGGGTTTTTATGGTGTTAGGACACAAGAACAGAAAATCAAACACCTCATGTTCTCACTCATAGGCAGGTTTTGAACAATGAGAACACATGGACACAGGGAGGGGAGCATCACACACTGGGGTCTGTGGGGGGGAACAAAGGGAGGGACAGTGGGGGGTGGGGAGTTGGAAAGGGATAACATGGGGAGAAATGCCAGATATAGGTGATTGGGAGGAAAGCAGCAAACCACATTGCCACGTATGTACCTATGCAACAATCTTGCATGTTCTTCACATGTACCCCAAAACCTAAGACGCAACCAAAAAAACATATATTTTATATATATATATATATATATATATATATATATATAGAGAGAGAGAGAGAGAGAGAGAGAATGGATGCAGGACCAACTAGAAATCTAGTGAGAGTTAACTGAAGGTGGCACAGTACAAAAGGACTTGAGAGTCCAAAGAAAAAGTTGCTTCTTTAATAGTTTTGCTGCAGACTCTCTTGTCATAGACCAGAAAAAAATTATTTTGTGTTCATAGCATTTTAGACTTGAAAGAGCCCTGAAGAACATCTGATTTCCTCTTTTACAGCCATGTGCACTGAGACTTCAAAAGGTTAAGTGATTTACCTAAGGCCATAGAGCCAAAATTTGAACTGAAATTCAAGTCTTCAATCACAATATTCTTTTACTTCAAAACTTCTAAGTATCATGAAAAGAATGATAGATTCCTGCAATAAACTTAGGATATTATCCTCTTTTGGGGAGTATGTTATTTCTAATGCATTTTTCCATGAGAACTGCATTTTCATTCTTTGTCAGCAAATCTCCTATTCCTAGCAAAAAAGCTCTTTGTACCTCACAAGTATTCCAAAAATACAGATGCACTGAATATTTGATCTATGCTTTCATTTTTTTTACTTTATACCATCATTTTATCATCAATAAATTCTTATTAGTGTTTACATACCTGAAATAACTAAGAGATGATGTTAGGAAGATATTATAATATAGGTCATAAGACATAGCTACATGATAAATATAGATCTGATATGAGAAATATAGAATGAGTCAGAAAATTCCAAGTCAACAATCTCGCCAATACTGAAAGATGCACATACAAGCAAATAACTACATGTAAAAGATGACAACTGAATGAGTCTATAATCTAGTTAATGATATTGTAGCAATGCTAATTACCATAGTGACATAAAATGGCAACACTATGGAAGCTGAGTGATGGGCAGGCACACCATACTTATTGTTTTTGCAACTTTCTGTAAGTCTATAATTATTTCAAAATGTTAAAAACAAAGAACCAAAGAGAAAAAATAAAAAACAAAACACTACAATTCATTAACAGGATCCAAAGACCTCCCTAAACTGCCAATGAAGTACATGAAAGAAAAAGATAAAGAACCCCTGGCCTAATCCTTCTTGGTAATGACAAGGAGAGGAGAGGTTCAAGCACAGGCCCGGACATCTTCCAGAAAACTACTTCGAGTTGATAAGATTCAAACAAACCCATTTCCAAGAATTTTTGAGTACCTTTGTTTCCTTACAGGTCCTCCTCTATCCAGAAGAATAGCAAGAAAACGTTTGTAGTGCTTTTTGCTGAATGATTGCAGACTATCTTTATGGACCCCTCTTACCCCTACCCTCCCTAATTCAGTAAGCAGGCAAAACTAAATGAGATCAGGTTGGCAAGAACTGCCAATCCAAGTTAAAAAGAAAAGGAAAGAAAAAGCAAACTGTAAAAGAGCTGATCTCTCTTTACTTTTGCCATCTAATTAATGTGTCAGTTCTTTCAAGACTGAAGACAGAATCAGGAACATGACTTGCTGTGGAAGATGTAAGAAGTGTTTTTCTGATTCATTTTATCAGAAAACTTAAGCTTTATATTAAGAAACAGTAGGTCATATGTTAGGCTCATAAATATGTATCAAGTATTTTAAATATTTAACATATTACAATAATTAAATATATTGTTTAAATAGTATAATCTAAAGATGGAGCTTTCAAAATTCTTTTTGTAAATACAGTGCCAAGTAAATAAATATAATGTTTGGAGTACGTATGAATACCAAAATGTACCTATGAATATGTGTATTGTTTACCCCAGAAGGAGTTGAAAAGAATTTAAATTTCTCTGAATAATTTTTGCCTAAACTTCAACAATGGAATATAACTTTGTAGTTCAAATATGAAATGTAACTTTTAGAACTGAAGCCTATCCTACTTGATTTTTTGTAAGGGGAACAAATTTTATTATTCAAATTTTATTTCTCCTCAGTGAAATCATGCCAAACAGGTTCACATCTTCAATTTAAATATGAAAGTACTTTGAAAGCATTTTGGAACCATTTTTTCCTAATTATTAACTTTGAATACAGAGAACATTCAGTACATTAGTTTTTCAAACAACGTCCCAGTTGTAATTTTATTAGTTTCCTAGGGCTGCCATAATAAGTTACCAAAAACTAGGTATCTTAAAACCACAGAAACTGATTCTTTCTCTGGAGGCTAGAAGTTTAAAATCAAGGTATTGTTAGAGTTAGTTCCTTCTGAGGCTCTGAGGGAAATTCACCCTGTGTTTTTCTGTTACCTCTGGTGGCTGCGTCAATGCTTGGTGTTCTTTGGTTTAAGGCTGCAGCAATTGGAGATAACTCCAATCTCTGCTTTTGCATGTCCCCTTCCCTTTGTTTCTCTGTGTCTTCAATCACTGTCTGCCTTACTCTCATAAGGACACCAATCCTTGGATTTGATGTTCAACTTAAATCCAGAATAATTTCATCTCAAGATCCTTAATTACATCTACAAACATGGTTTTCAAATAAAGTCACATTTGCAAGTCCTAGGGATTATAAATTGTACATATCTTTTTGATTCAATGTAATTCAACCATTATTGATTGAATAAGCCATTATTCAGCCTACTGCAAACAGAATTTTATCTTAATAGTAGACATGAAAAAAATGGTAACCTCTGTTTGGTCACCAATAGTATGGGATTAAGGTTTGACCATATGGTAATGGCAATACCACACAGCACATATAGTAGGTTTTTTTTTTTTTTTTAATATTTTACAGAGGGCTTTCAGATTCACTCTTTTCAATATTTACCATAAGCATTAAAGATAGTTTTATTGTTACTCTCATGTTACAAATGACAAAGTTGATGCTAAGAACAATTAGTGATTCATCAAAGTCAAACCAACATAACAGGATAGCAAATGACACAATTTGAACTCAGCCCTGGAACTCAGGTTGCTTCATTCCAGGAAAAGTACTCTAAATAATGAGAACTTTTCTACACCATGCCTGATACGATGACGAGCAATAAAAAGAAGCTAATTTCCTTATGAAGCCAATATAGTCAGGTAAATTGTTGCCAGTAATAATAGAGTCTGAGCAATATACCAACAAAAATAAGCCAATTTATGAAAATAACTGAAGAATATCATATAATTACGGATTCACACCAATAAAATTGTTGAGAAAGCCTCATAAGAGGTTTATTTTGCTATTTTCATTTTTTTACTTTCAGTGTACACATAACAGCGCAAATGATCCCTGTCTGGATTATTTAGTTGATGGTGGTTGACTGCACCTTTATTGGGGAAAATCAGGTCTGTTGGCTTTAATATTACCACTCTCTCTTGCCTTTTGGCAAGATTCCTTCCTTACCTCCTGGACAGAGCTGATTCTATATTTATCATGTGAGATTCTGAAAAGAACCACAGATTACGTATTTTTGACACCTTACATTGTGTGAGATGTCAGCAGGATAAGATTTCAGTTCTTTGATGTTTTTGGAAATCCTGCATTTTCCATTGCATGGAAATAATGGCCATAACATCTTGCTTTTATGTAAGAAGTTTTAATGGTCAGATCTTTGAATACCAGATTTTGTGAAGTATGCCTATTATCATTCCAGAAATAATGCCTTTCCATCTCTGTCTATAAAGTCACATGGATCTGAGCTGTTCAAATCTGAAATTTGAAACTCTAGATTAGAACGCTCCAAATGATATAATGAATCTATCTCCACCTGCAGGCTTCTTTCACTCAATAGACTGACTCAAAGAAAACACGGAAAGTGCCTATTAAGTTCTAGTGCAGAAGCATCCTACAATAAAGTGAGTTTACTGGAGTTGATTTCCACAGTCAGCTACATTAATCACTAGGATCTCAGCTGCTGTGCTCTGCACGCTTCCTGCCCAATAGGTGAAAGAGGCTAGGTAAATCTCACCAGTTCCTTGACAAGCAGCTAAGTTCTTTATTACAGAATAAAAATCTCACTGAGAAATGAATTTTTTGATCACTCAATGTCAAGCAAGTCAGAAAGTATTATTTCATAAAATACCTTTCACTTTCTTACACTTGAAAATGGTGGAGTACAAAGGGATATGGAACAAACTGTGTGCAGAGGATAAAGTAGAGACGTTAGAGGAATATGGGAGAATAGTGGCTTTCGTAGCCATGATAAATTTTCCTTTTTTTCCTCAGTTCCTCCTTCCTTCTTTTCCCCTTTTCCTTAATTCCTTCCTTATATCCTTCCTTGCTTCCTTCCTTTCTCTCTTCCCTTTTCTCTCCCACCCTTTCCTCTTCCTTTCTTCCTTCCTTCCTTTTTCTTTGGTTCTCTCTTACTTTCACAGTAATGGAAATGGCTATGGTTACTAGAAAACTGACTCTAACCATGGGACACAGAAATAAGCCTGGATGATTCACGTTTGTTAGGATGATCAAATAGTTTATAGGTGTAAAGAGTGTTATGATAATGGGAGACATTTTATTATTTTATGCATTCATTCAACAAATGTCTGGAATTACTACTCTGTGTCAAACAGTACAGTAGATACTAGGGACTCAAAAGTGAACAAGATAGGGAGTTCAAGGTCTATAGAGAATACAGAAAGTAAAAGAGGAAGCAAATTTTAAAGAACTAGATCCAGTTATGATTAGAGGTCTGAAAGAAGCAATTTTCTATTATGGAGATACAGTAGGATGACCCAATTTCTATGCTATACTCAAGCATAGGAAAAGTAATTGTCCAGTCAATTTAATACTGTTTGGCATAAAATAACAATGTGTCTGAGATAAGCAGATTTTCCAATTGATGAAATAATTTTTTGAATATCAAACGTATTAATATTATTTACCTAAAATATAAAACTATATTCTTACAAATTAGGTTGAGTATCATTTATATGTAAAGTACCAGTTATTCAATATAGATGATACTTATACACAAGTAATTACATTATACAAAGTAGGCTATGGTAAATATATAAACAGTAAAAAAAAAAAAAGCCACAGAAGATCATAAGAATTATTCTTTACAACAAAAGCACATTATGTCATTCCTCTGTTCAAACCTTCCAATGGCTTCCAGTATCACTCAATATAAATGTCAAAATCTTTGCAGTGACCTTCAGGGCTCTACACAATTTGGCTGCTATTACATCTTTGACCCCATCTCCCATGATTATTCCCCCAGCTTACTCAGTTCAGCAACACTGAATTGCTTGAACTTTCACAAAGCACCAAACACCATTCCACATTCAAGCTTTGGAATTGGCTTTTCCTCCAGATATGCACATGGCTCTTTCACGTCTTCCAGACTCTGCTAAAATCTCTCTTTAAAGGAGGCTTGATATGACCCCCTTAGCCTACTGGTATTGATTTATTTACTTTATTGTAATTGTTATCTTTGAGAGTAATGCAAATGCTACTCAGGTGTCACGTGTGTTGTTTATTGTTAATTTCTGCCAACTAGAATATCAAACCCTATGTGGATAATGCATTTTACCTGTCTCATTTCCTGGTGTATTACAAGAATCATAAAAATTCTAAAACAAAGTAAGTGCTCAATAAATATTTATTTAACGAAATAACTAATTGGAGATAAAGGCAGTGGAAGAAAATCAGGAATGGCTTAATGTATGAGGCAGTCCCTAGAAGACAAAGAAGAATTTTGACAAGAAGGGATGGTTTTCTTAACCCATCTAGCTCATTTCAGATGATTACTTTTTCAGCATGTGAAGGACATTTCTCAAACACAGATAAGTTCATAAAATTTCTTTATGTAACTGGTATATTGGATAAGTGTGACTCATGGGATGTGATCATAAAGCAAATTTATTTTAGTCTCTCATTGTCCCTTAAATGTATTTAGTTGTTTCATTTTTACAGGCTGACAACTCAGACAATATCATGATTCTGTTGGAATTCTTAGAATTCTTAGAATAAGAATTCTTAGAATTCTTATTTCATTCTTAGAAAATGGTCACTTTAAATCAAAGTTACCACCTAAATTTTGTAAGAAAAATTTAAGTTCTACTTAATTTAACACCAAGACTTATCATTTCCTCCCACCCGTCAAATCCACCAGAAGGTGGAGGATTAGGGCCAGGGAGGAGGAGGTGGAGAAAGCTTGCAGTATTAAAAAAAAAAAAATAGCTGGGGAAGGAATGATTGGGCTTCATTCTTTCTCATTCCATCATTACAAATATCTTACCACTCTAGGGTTGGAGCCCGGTAGAATGGAGGAAAAGGCAGACCTTATTTAACTTGTGGTGTCCCAAGTTGGTATTCAGTGGGTCTGACAGCTGTCTAAAGTACACTCTTTCCTTCATTAGTGCTTTTATGGGCTCTCAAGAGATTGCTCCGTCACTGGTGATCTCTAAGCTCTAGTTTCCCATCCCAAGCAAAATAATTTCTATTATGAGTAGTCAAT
This sequence comes from Cebus imitator, assembly GCF_001604975.1. NCBI lineage: Eukaryota > Metazoa > Chordata > Mammalia > Primates > Cebidae > Cebus > Cebus imitator. The sequence continues at coordinate 970,878 of NW_016107822.1, read as the reverse complement.
TACTCCTTCCTCAACTCATATATACTAGATACCAGAAAGTGAGGTCTGTTTGCTCCTGCAGGTAACCCTTTACATAAGCCCTAAGATAATACTCCTAGGCTTACTCTAATTCCTGACCTACATATGGGCCTCAGAAAACACTCAAGCATTCTTTGCCATAACAAAAACAGCTTATTCTTTAGCTCTATCTATTAGACTAGCTATCCAGCCATTTTTCTGCTTTCAGAATTTTTAAAGTGGAAGCCGACTATCTGCCCTATCTGTTTACCCCTCCTCCACTGCAGAGAGTACCTATTAAAATATTTAAGTGATCTTAAGCCCTTCCTTTTTGAAATGAAGTGAAGAAAAAGCATTCCAACTCTATTATAGGTGGAGCTGAAATTACATAGCTTTTCAGCCCTTTCAAATTTCATCTTAATGAACCTTACATACTCATGGTAATCTTTTTTTTTTTCATCATTAGGAGGTAATTTATTTGTAAACTACAAGGATGTCCATCACACATCACAATTAAATATTCCAAGGGAGAAGCCACCTTATCAAAATGTCCATTTAATTCACCCAAATGTTTCAAATCCGCCCTCTGCTGACCTTTTCTAACTTTATCTTGTTTAAAAAAAGAAAAAAAAAGGAAGTAGACAGATACATGTTGGTAAATGCTAACACCCATATTCACATAGAGACACAGTGCACTTTCTGAGCCCAAAATACAGAGAAAGGAGGAAAAAAGCTAGAACTCTCTGTGCTACCACAAAGGGGCCTAGCACCCTCCAGCTTCCAGAGGAGTGAAGGGAGCAGGTTTTCCCTTTTTTCCCCCGAAGAGCTCAGTGGGGTTGATTCCATACAGTTTTTGTTCAGACAGGAAGGGATAAAAATGAATTTGGAAGAGAAAGGAAGAGAGACTGTTTTCCGACAGTATCCTGCTCAAGATATTTTTTTCCGAAAAAATAGGTTCGGAACCATGGTGTAGAGAAAAGAGACTTCAAGAACAAGGAAACTGAACACAAGAGAAAAAGAAAGAGTGATAATTTTTTAACTAGTTTAAGAGCTGCAAACCTGATCCATGGTCGATTCCTATTTCTCACTGTTTACTTCAGTATCTTATCTGCCTTGATACCCATTTTCTTTAAAATTCTGGTCAAAACTTTCATTTTAACATCAAATTCCATTTGTAAAAATTTTCTCTGCTTCTCAATGACCCATAAATTAAAGTCCAAACTCCTGATCTAACAATCATACATTTACAATATAGCTTCATTTTTGCTTTCCAACTTTGTTTTCTATCATGCAACTTTAATACTTCTAAGTCTGATAGTCTTTCATTCATTTATCCAAGAAATATCTATTAATAGCATAGTAGAAATATCTCCTATGTTCCAGGCCATGTTCTAGAATTTGGTATGTGTTCAATGTAGATGAATATGACAGAGTATTTTTTTTCCCAGATAAATCAAAAATTGTTATGCTTTTAAAGATTTCCCTATGTTGTCTCTTCTCTATAGAATAACATTTTACTCTTCTCTAGAGAGGAAACTAAAATTCATCTTTGACATTACTGTTCTGATGTCATCTTCTCCAAGGAGCCTACGTTAAATTCTTTGGACAGAATTCACCACTTTTTTTGCTTTTGTTTTGTTTTTGAGATGGAGTTTCACTCTTGTTGCCCAGGCTGGAGTGCAATGGTGTGATTGCGGCTCACTGCAATCTTTGTCTCCTGGGTTCAAGCAATTCTCCTGCCTCAGTCTCCCTAGTAGCTGGGATTACAGGCATGTGTCACCATGCCTGACTAATGTTTTTGTATTTTTTGTACAGAGGGGGGACTTCTCCATGCTGGTCAGGCTAGTCTCAAACTCCTGACCTCAGGTGATCCACCCACCTCGGCCTCCCAAAGTGCTGGGATTACAGGCATGAGCCACCATGCCTGGCCTAGAATTCACCACTTTTTTTTTTTTTAAATTCTGTGCTCTTTAATGATTTAGGTCAGCATATTATTATTATGGGTTTTAGCTGAGCAGGTAAGAATGCTGTATTAGGGTTCTCTAGAGGGACAGAACTAATATGATAAATGTGTATATATAAAGGAGAGTTCATTAAAGAGTACTGATTCACGTGATCACAAGATGAGGTCCTACAATAGGACCTCATCTGCATCTGCAAGCTGAGGGGCAAGGAAGCCAGTGTGAGTCCCAAAGCTGAGGAACTGGGAGTCCAATGTTTGAGGGCAGGAAGCATCCAGCATGGAGGAAAGATGTAGGTCAGAAGACTAAACCAGTCTAGTCTTTTTTACGTTCCTCTGCCTGCTTTTATTCTGGCGGTACTGACAGCTGATTCTATTGTGCCCATCCAGATTGAGGGTGGGTCTACCTTTCCCAGCCTACTGACTTAAATGCTAATCTCCTTTGGCAACGCCCTCACAGACACACCTAGGAACAATATTTTGAATCCTTTAATCCAATCAAGTTGACACTCAATATTTACCATCACAAATGCTATATATGTATTATGGGCTATATGTACATGTCACCTGCAAGTTGATGAGATACATATATTTATTTCTTAATTTCAAATAACCATGTATTCTTGGCTCATAATATAAGCTCAATATATATTTGTAGTATGAAAATGAGCTGGAAAGGAAGTACCTTCTAGGGCGTGTCTATAAGTTGGCACCTGCAGACATGCTTGCAGATGAGTCAGCCAATCTATATTCTACTGTGCTTTGGGGAGTGGAAGATAAGGCTTTAAATGTGCATTGGCTCGTTGGGTTATTGTGACAAGCCATGAATGCTATGAAGAGTATTTAGTTAATTCAAGAAACAAAAGAGACATATTCAAAGCTTCTGAAGTGATGCATTGTAGGAGCTTAAATTTAAGAATAAGCTGACAATAATACATAGGTTGCTTTGCAATAGGACAATGCCAAGAGAATAGTTATTAAAGTAATAAAAGGGTAACATGAGAAGGAAAACATAAATGTAAATGAAACATTACATGAATTATTGTGGAGCTGAGAACTGTAACTTTATAAAAGTATCAAAGAAATGAAGAGTAAAAGATATTCTGATGCTGGATGATTGGCAGAATAATAGTACAATTGTTGTGGGAGTTCAGAAAGGGAAGAAGATGATGATTCTTAGTCTGGTTTGGACATGTTAATTTTATGGGAAACTCTGTTAAGATTTTCAGGAAGCAGACTGAAACAGTGGCAACTTGATGGAGTTCTTTATGAAGGATTTGGATAAAGAATTGCAATAATTTGTGACAAAACTCAGAAGTTTTTGTAAAACAACATGAAATATGCACTGTTTTTTTAAAAGATAAATTACCAAAAGAACATTAAAAAGCATATGAGAAAGAGTTTTAATTCATGAAAAAGAAAACAGGGTCTGACTTAGTAGATTCCCCATTCTAAGGAATTAAAGAAGAACAAATCAGTGAAACATTGCCAATATGAAATAGGAACAGATGACAAAGATGAGGAAAACTCTTGATAAACAGCACGCATATTGAATTAAAAAACAAACACTTTACTCTGAATCAACAATTAGCAGACTTGACATCGCAGAAAATTTAATTAGTGATTTACAGGACAAAACTGGGAAGAAATAGAAAAATTCAAAGGAAAAGGGCAGAGAGTACACTAACAGAAAATGAGAAAAATGTCAAGCAAAATGAAAATCAGGCTTATAAAAGATACCTGCAAATAGAATATAAATAATAACCAAATAATTCTAGAAAATTATCCAGCTTTAAAACATTATATTTTGAGATTGAGAGACCAGTCGTGTTCCAAGCAAATTAACAACAAAAGCCACACAATAAAAAAATTGCTCAGTGACAGTGGCAAAGTTTAAACATAAAGAATGCTTCAAACACAGAAAAAGCAAGATGTAGGATGGACCTAAACTTCTTTCAAACACCAAATGCCAGAACCCAAGGGAACCATATCCATAGAGGCTGAGAGGAAAGATCATGACTCATGATTTACACATTCAGCAAAGCTGTTGTTCAAATGTGAAGGCAGTAGCTGGACCAAGCTAGCAAAATTGACCATTATTTTGAAAAAGTTTTTCTGAAAGAATTCACAAATGATTGACAGATGAAACAAATTATCACAAACAAGGATGGTAAACTGTGGACAGAAATACTAGTAGTGGACATTGAAAAGAGTTACACAGAGAATATATTTTTAAATGTGTGGCAAATGTGTTTGCAAAATATTATATGTGCACACTTTTTATTGACAGTGCTTTTTAACATTTTTAATAGATAGCTATATCACCTGAAACCAGGCAGGGGTTGAAGTAGACCAAAATAGAAATTAAATTCTGTATACTCCAAAGCACTACAGAAACTTCATTCTTTCAACATGAAAAATAAGATAGATAGAAAGAATTAAGATTATTTTTGAAATTCGAAGTAGGATAGTAATTTCAAAATATGTGCATAGAAATATCAGTCATCACAAAGCAGGCAAAAATATTTAAAGGAATCAAAAATGAAAGAAAACATCAAAATATAAAATACAGAAAGGGTGAAAATTAAAAATTGTAACATATATAACATACTATTCTATGGAAAGGCCATATATGCAAAGTAGCCACAAATGCCTAATGAGTCAAGAAGCCAAAGGCAGAAGCAGACAAATCTAACTTGTTGGTAAAAGGTGTTTTATTGAGAGAACTTACAGACAGGAGCATGGCCTTGGGTGACTGCAAAACCAGCAGATCTTTGCACCTGCTACCCCCAGAACCAGGGCTTATGTGCCATAGGGAAAACGTGTAAGTGCCCTGCGTGAGACAGTTAAAAGGTAATCCTCCAGAACAGGCAAGAATGCTATATGCATCACAGCCTATAATGTGTGCAATAACATCAAGGTTGACACATTCTTACACTAAGGACAGTAAATAATGTAGGAATTGAGAGACATTCACAAAACTGGGACTAATCAGAAGTCAACATGGTGAATTAGCATACAAAATGGAGTTACTTTCGTCTCCACACATACAAAGTATTTTACTATGTGCCATGCCTTCTATAAGTGTGTGACTCATTTAATCCTCAAAATTACCGTATACAGATTATATTGTTATTTCATTCTGACAGATGGAAAAGTTTCCACTGTTTTATTCCTTGCCTGATGAGTTCTTTCTTTTGTACCTATTATACAAAACTTGTCCTAGTCACCCAATTCTAGTTTAGAGATACATGGTATATTCTTATAGCAGATAGCATTTCCTTGCTGCTATAATATGAATTTTATTATAATTATCTGTTTACTTGTTTGTTTCATCCACTAGGCTATAAACCTTGTGAGGGCAAACAATGGGACAATTTAAGACACTATTATATCCTTAGTGGAAGACACAAATTTGACACAAGAATAAATAGTGCTTGAATGAATGAATGAATGAATGAACAAAAGGAAATGATAATAAGTGACTGGCAAAAATGTTAGAATTAAAATAATGGGCAAATTTACAAAGGCAAATAGGATTTTAAAGCAACAAGAGTAACAACATTAGGAATAGACAATGTATAATTTAATATGCATCAAATGTACAAAGCCGCATTTTGTAAAAGAAAGGCATCTTAATTGAAGGAAACAGAAAAAGAAATTCCCTCATTAAAACAGCATCAGAGCCCATACAGTGATATCCGTTGTAATTCAAGAGCAGTTGACAAATGTACCATACCATTGACCAACTTAGTATGTTATTATTTATTTCTATATTATAAAGCATTTTGATACATACTTGACAGGATTAAGTTTATATATTTTGACACTGAAGCCACAGTATATATATTTTTTTATAACCATGGAAATATTTTTTAATGGCTCATTTGAGAGATTGGAAAGAAAACCTTACCAGTTCATCCTAACCTTTTCAGTGGTTATATTTGAGGTTATGAGTCACTTTAATCTCTTTATATATATCCCAAAATTTTATAGTTAGTTAATATTACTTCTACTTATAGATAAATTAAGCTTAGACATTTAAAAATTGAAAAAAAAATTCAAAAAAAAATGTAAGGCAGATGGAAACTATATAGACCATAATGTTTGGTGATTAGGAAATCAATCATTTGTGAGTTTTTGGGAGAGAATGCTGAGAAAGTTGCCAGGTCACATGGTGCTATAAAACAGAAAAAAAGGAGCAGAAACTCATAGCTCTTCCTACAAAATAATTGACGCCTGAAGAAAGGTGATAAAGGAAAGTAGCTTGAAAGTAATCAAGATTAGGGTAAGAAATTTTATTTAGAATGAAGAGACATGAATTTACTATTACAAACAAAGGGAAAGGGTCAGTACAGAAGGATATATAGCCTGTTAATGAAGAGAGGATAGCTGCTCAAAGTCCATGAGAATGTAGACAATGACAAATCATGGTTTCAGATGTGGATTATCACATTAGCCAGAGA
>NW_016107822.1:913585-964045 GCF_001604975.1 Cebus imitator | reverse complement strand
AAAGGCAGAGGAAACAAAAGTAAAGTTGGGGAGTTAAAGGAGTAAAATAATTCTGTGACTGAAATGTGAAATAGAGTGAGATTTATTATCTTTCTTTTTTCTTCCCCTACATTCATAACTCTCTAGAATTAGTCACTACTTATGTCTACTTATTTTTTATGGTCATCCAAGTACTATACACACCACACCACTGAATTTCTACATCCATCTATAGTTTTCTTAAGATAGGCATTTTCGTCTTTTTAACTTTTTAGTAGCATATATCACTGGTAAATACTCCTTCCCTATTTTAAGGGATTTGCTTGCTTTTTCCTCCATGACTATCTCTTGATATCCCTTCTAAATTGGCAATCAGGCAGTCAGAGATGCAAGTCAGTCTAGAATTACAGTGCTTAGGGGAGAATTTAAGATGTATATAATGATTTACATGCACAGAAGATTATAACCAGAGAGTGATTTCAATATCTAACTTATGGGATTGCAGAAAGTACTATAATAAGTAGGAGGCTAAAATGAAGGAAAAAAAGGTTATCTTTGGATGAAGGAAATACGTGTGCAGAGATTTGAGAAGTTTCATCAAGATTATTTGTAAGGCTGGCAAAACTGACAGGTAAAGCTGCTTTTACAAGCAGACCACAATTTACACTGAAATAGGTATACAGTCTAAATGTATACAGGTGTTGGTAGCAGCTGAGCTCCGCAAAGTAACCCAGAGACTCAGGTTGTCTGTGTCTTGTCCCTCCACCATCCCTAGGGTATTTTTCTCCTCCAAAGACTCCAAACTTTCATTTCTTCACCATGTCCATGAATTTGTCTGCAGGAAGCAGCAAAGAGGAAGCTTATAGCAAGTAGATGATCAGGAAGCAAAAAGTTGTACAGTTCTTATGTTCATTGCCCATTGGCCAGAACTTAGTTCCATGGCACATGTGAAAAAAATGAAAAAAGAATAGTTGCAAGGAAGGCTGAAATATATAGTCTCTTGCCAGTTGGCCATATTCTAACAAAATGAATGGAGTTCATTAAAAAGAAGAAACGAAGACTGCAGATTGGAATTCTAAACAATTGGAATAAAATTGACAAGTCTCAAATACAAAGCAAACTACAGGATTTAAAAAAAAAAAAAAAAAACTTTGAAATAGGCATTGAAATCAGTGAGGAAGAAGAATTGAATCCTTCTCTGGCAGGTAGGTCAGTGATTTCAAAACAACAAAGGAAGTTGCCATAAGTAGAGTGCATGAAGTTCGGTAAATATAAGACCTTAGATTCCACCTTAAAAATATTAAAGTCTTTCTGACTTCATTTCAGTGACTTTGAGTATTAGAAAATTTAAGAGATACAATGTCTTTGGAGAGTAATGACATATTTTCCACACATTCATGGAAGAATATAGACCTGAAGTTCTGAAAGGAAGGAGTTGGTAGAGAGGAAAATAGAAGTGAACAGGAATAGGTAAAGTACAATGAGATGCCAGTTCTAGAATTTTAAAAATTAGGGGAAATGATAAGAAAAAGGTATCTACTTGTACAATTCATATTAATGTCCAGGATGGGAGAAATAGGATAAAGGCTGAATACCTTGACAAAAAGGTAAGTGAAATAATCTCTTTCTTACATAGGGCTTATCATTTTTTATATCTTAATTTTAACAGCCATTTGTAAAAATACTACTATTAGAAAACTTAACTCTTTTTGAATTGGAATAGGAATGATAAATAAAGAGGAGTCAGAACAAGATGGATGAACAAATAGAACTCTCCAGTGATCATCCCCCCTGCAGAAACAACAAATTGAACAACCATCACACAAGAAAGAACCTTAGTAAGAACCAAAAATCATATGAATCATCAGATTTTAAAATCACATGAAGGAATGACACATCGGAGAGTAAAGACAGTAGTGAATTGCTGACACCACCAGTCTTCCATCCCCCAGCAGTGGTGGCATGGCATGAAGAGAGAATCCGTATGCTAGGGGGAGGGAGAGCAAAATGATTGTGGGACTTTGCATTAGAACTCAGTGCTGCGCTATCACAGTGGAAAGTAACACAGCAGGATTTGGCAACTATCCATGGGGGGAGCATTTAGACTAGCCCTAGCCATGAGAGAATTATCCATCCCAGCAATTGGAACCTGAGTTCCAGCTAGCTCCACTACTATGGGGTAAAGTACCCTGGGGTCCTAAATAAATAAATAAGGCATTTCATACCATAATGACTGCAATTCCTGGATAAGTCCTGGTGCTGTGTTGAGCTTGCAGCCAGTGGACTTGGAGTGCATGTAACCCAGTAAGATACCAGCTAGGGCAGCCAAGGGAGTGCTCACGTCACCCTCCATCCTCCACAACAGGAAGCAGTGCAACTCACAGCTCCAGGAGGAGAGAGGAGAATAAACAGATATTTGTGTTGCAACTTGATATCAGCTCAGCCATAGTAAAATACAACACTAGAGTCCTGAAATCCCTATAGTAGGCCGTATCTCCTAGATGACATTGCTAGACCTACCCTGGGCCAAAAGGGAACCCACTGCCCTGAAGAGAAGAACTCAGTCCTGGCAGAATTCACCATCTACTGACTAAAGAGCCCTTGGGCCTTGAATAAGCATCAGTGATTACAAGGCAGTAGCCACCACCAACCTGGGGGTGGTAGTGGCCATGGGGAAGAGTCTCTTTTTGTTTATGAAAAGGAGAGAATAAACTAAAGAGGACTTTGGCTTGCAACCTGGGTTCCAGCTCAGCCCCAGTATAATAAAGTACCAAGCAGATTCCTAAAGCCTCTAATCAAGGTCCTAACTCCTGGATAGCACTTCTAGACCCATCCAGGGGCAGAAAGGCATCTGTGGCACTGAAGAGAAAGACCCAGTGCTGGCAGGATTCATCATCTGTTTAATAAAGGGGTATTGGACCTTGAATAAACATCAGCAGTAGCCAGGAAATAGTCTCCACATGCCCTAGGTGAGACCTGATACTATAGTGGCTTCAGGTATGACCAGTGCAGCATCCCCTTCCCTGCAACTCCAAGCAGCTCAGCATGGAGGGTGTGACTCCATTTGCTTGGAAATAAGTGAGGAAAGAGAACAACAGACTCTGCTTGGTAATCCAGAGAATTCTTTAAGATCTTGCCCAAGGCCATTAAGGCGGTACCTCTACGAGTCTGCAAGAGTCACAGCATTACTGGGATTGGGGTGCCTCCTAATGCACATACATACAGCTACAGTGACCAAAGACTTAGGTCACAACGCAATTCCTTTTTAATACTTGGGAAGTTTTCTCAAGAAGGACAAGTATAAACAAGCCCAGAATAAAAAAGACTAGAATAAATACCTAACTTTTAATGTCTAGACTTTGGTGAACATCTGGAAGCATCAAGACCATCCATAAAAACATGACCTCATCAGTGAACTGAATAAGGCAACAGTGTTCAGTTCTGGAGTAATAGAGATATGTGACGTTTCAGACAGATATTTCAAAATCGCTCTTTTGAAGAAGCAGCCCAATAGTATTCAACATAACACAGATAAAGAATTCTGAATCCTATCAGATAAACTTAACAAAGAGATTGAAATGATTAAAAAGAATCAAGCAGAAATTCTAAAGCTAAAAAATTTAACTGACAATCGGAAGAATGCCTGAGAGTCTCTCAATAGCAGAATTGATCAAGCAGAAGAAATAATTAGTGAGCTCAAAGACAGGCTATTGGAAAACACACAGAGGAGTCAAAATAAAAAATAATAAAACATGCCATTAGAATCTAGAAAGCAGTCTTAAGATGGCAAATCTAAGAGTTATTGGCCTTTAAGAGGAATTAGAGAAAGAGATAGGGGAAAGAATTTACTCAAAGAGATAATAACAGAGAACTTCTCAAACCTAGAGGAAAATATCAATATTCAAGTACAATACAATTATAGAAGACCATGCAAATTTAACCCAATAAGACCATTCAAGACATTTAAAAATCAAACTGCTAAAGATTAAAGATAAAGAAATGATCCTGAAAGCAGAAAGAGAAAAATATGTATATAAGAAGCTCTAATGTTTTTGGAAGCAGATTTCTCAGTGGAAACCTTACAGGCCAGGGGAGAATGTTATGATATATCTAAAGTGATGAAGAAAAAATATAATAATTTTATCCTTGAATACTATATCCAGTGGAAATATCCTTTGAAAGTCAAGGAGAAACACAGACTTTCCCAGACTAACAAGAGCTGAAGGATTTTGTCAACACCACACCTGTCCTACAAGAAGTACAAAATGGGATTATTCAGTCTGGAAGAAAAGGATGTTAATCAGTAAAAAATAATCTGAAGATACAAAATTCACTAGTAACAGTAAGTACACAGACAAGGAATGTTATAATGCTGTAATTGTGGTATATAAACTACTCACATCTTGAGTAGGACGAAAAATGAATTCATCAAAAATAATAGCTACATCAACTTTTTAAGACATAGTATAATATAAATAGAAACAGCAAAATGCTTTAAAGTTGGGATATAAAGCTAAAGTGTAGAGTTTTTATTTTCCCTTTGCTTGTTAGATGGTTTGTTTTTGCAGAGTGAAGTTGTCATCAATTTAAAATAATGGGTTATGTTATTTGCAAGCCTTGTGGTAACCTCAAATCAAAGCCAGCAAGCAATATACAAAAATATAGAACAAGAAGTTAAAATACACAAACAAAGGAAATCACTTTCACAAAAAGGAAAACAGGAAGAAAGGAAGTAAAAAAAGACAAATCCACAAAATAAATAACAAAATGGCAGTAGTAAGTCCTTACCTATCAATAGTAACATTGATTGGAAATAAACATCTCTCAAGTCAAAAGGCATTGAGTAGCTGAATGAACTAAAAAACAAGACCTAATAATCTGTTGCCTACATGAAACATACTTCACCTATAAAGATATACATAGACTGAAAAAAGGAAGAAAATATATATCTTTTGAAAATGGAATCTATAAAGGAGCATGAGTAGTTAAACTTATATTAGATAAAATAGATTTCAAGACAAAAACTATAAAAAGAGACAAAGAAAGTCAGATCATGACAAGGGATCAATTTAGCAAAAAGATACAATAATTATAAATACATATACACCCAATACTATAGTACTTACATATATGAAGCAGATATTATTAGAGCTAAAGAGAGAGAGAGATCCCAAAATAATAATAGTTGGAGCTTTCAACACCCCATTTTCAGCATTGGATAAATCATCCTGACAGAAAATCAACAGAGAAACATTAGACCTAATCTACATTATAGACCAAATGGACCTCATAGATATTTACAGAATTTTTAAACTAATGGCTGCAGAATACATATTACTCTTCTCAGCACAGGGATCATTCTCAAGGATAGACCATATGTTAGACCACAAAATTAAGTATTTTTTTTAAAAATGACAACGCATTAAGTAACTTCTTTGACCACCATGGAATAAAACTGAAAATTAATAACAAGAACTTTGGAAATGATACAAATACATAAGAATTAAACAATATGCTTATGAATGACTAATGGATCAAAGAAGAGAATTAAAAAATTTCCTGAAACTAATGAAAATGGACATGCAACATACCAAAACCTCTGGGATATAGCAAAAGCAGTACTAAGAGGAGTTCATAGCAATAAGTCCCTATATTAAATAGAAAAAATTCAAATAAACAAATACGCATCTTAAAAAATGAGAGACGCAAGAACAGACCAAATCCAAAATTAGTGGGAGGAGAGAAATAATGAAGGTCAGAGCAGAAATAAACAAAATTGAAACAACAAAAATATATACATAAAAGATCAAGGAAATAAAAAAAGGTGACTTTTTGGTTTTGTTTTTTGTTCTTTGTTTTCAAGACAGGGTCTCAGTTCAGTTGCCCAGGCTGGAGTATAATGGCAGAATATTGGCTCACTGCAGTCTTAGTATTCCTGGCTCAGGTGATTCTTCCACCTCAGACCCCTGAGTAGCTGGGACTACAGGCATGTACCACCAGACCCAGCTAATTTTTTATATTTTTAGTAGAGACAGGGTTTGCCATGGCTAGTCTTAAACTCCTGGACTCAGGTGATATACCCACCTTGGCCTCCCAAAGTGCTGGGATACAGGCATGAGCCACCATGCTGGCCAGTTTTTTGAAAAGATAAGCAAAATTAATAAACCTTTTCCAAGCTAAGAAAAAAAAGAGAGATGACTAAAATAGTAAAACCAGAGATGAAAAAGTAAACATTATAACTGATTCCACAGAAAACTAAAGAATCATAAGAAACAAATGAAAATGGAAACTAATATGAGAAACTATATACCAGAAAATTGGAAAACTTAGAATAGATAAATTCCTAGAATACAACCTACCAATATTGAACCATGAAGAAATGCAAAACCTGAACAGACAAGTAACCAGTAATGACATCTAAGATATAATACAAAGTATCCCAGAAAAGAAAAGGCTGGAAACTGATGGCTTCACTGCTGAATTCTACCAAACATTTAAAGAAAAAATATTACCAGTTCTACTCAAACTATTCCAAAAATTGAGGAGGAGAGAATACTTCCAAACTCATTCTGTGAGGCCACTATTACCCTAAGGCCAAAACCAAAGACATATCTAATAAATAAAACTGCAGGCCAGTATCTCTGATAAATATTCATAGAATATTCTCAACAAAATACTAGCAAACTAAATATAACAACACATTAAAAAGATCATTCATCATGACCAAGTGAGATTCATACCAGGGATGCAAAGATGGTTCAACAAAAGCAAATCAATAAATATGATACATCTCATATCAACAAACCGAAGGAATACAATTATATGATCATTTCAATTGATACTGAAAAAGCATTTGATAAAATTTGATAAAATTCAACATCTTTTCATGAAAAAAAAACCTCAAAAAATAGTATAGACAAAACATACCTCAACACAATAAAAGCCATAAGCAACAGACACAGCTAGTTGTCACAATGAATGGGGAAAAACTGAAAACCTTTCTTCTAAGAACTGGGACATTACAAGTTTGTTGTATACCACTCTTATGGAACATAATACTGGAAGTTCTGCATAGAGCAATCAGACATAAGAAAGAAATAAAAGGCATCCAAATTGTAAATGAAGAAGTCAAATTATTCTTGTTTGAAGATGATATAATCTTTTACTAGGAAAAAAACTATTCCCTCAAAAAAAAAAAAAAAACTATTTTAACTGATAAGCAAGTTCAATATAGTTGCAGGATACAAAATCAACAAACATAATTCAGTAGCGTTTCTACATGCCAACAGAGAACAATCTGAAAAAGAAATCAAGAAAGTCATTTTATTCACAATACCTACAAATATGATTAAAAGCCTATGAATAAATTTAACCAAATAAGTGAAAGATTTTTACACTGAAACCTATAAAATATTGATGCAAGAAACTGAAAAAGACACACAAAAAAAGGAAAGATATTCCACGTTATTGTATTGGAAGAATCATTATTGTTAAAATACCCATACTAATCAAAGAAATCTACAGATTCAAGGCAATCTCTATCAATATACTAATGACATTCTTCACAGAAATAGAAAAAATACTCTCAATTTTATATGAAACCACAAAACATCCAGACTAGCCAAAGGTATCCTGAGAAAAAAGAACAAAACTAGAGGAATCACATTACCTGATTTCAAATTACAACACAGAGCTATAGTAACCAAAACAGCAAGATACTGGCATAAAAGCAGATTCATAGACCAATGGAACAGAATAGAGAAAAGAGAAATAAATCAATACATCTACAGTGAACTCATTTTTGACTGGGGCACCAAGAATATACAATAGGGAAAAGACAGTCTCTTCAATAAATGGTGTCAGGAAAATTGGATATCCATATTAAGTGGAATAAAATGAGACTCCTATCTTTTGATGTATGGATCAAATATTTTAAGACCTCAAACTATTAAATTACTACAAGAAGACATAGGGGAAATTCTCCAGGACATTGGCCTGGGCAAATATTTCTTGAGCAATATTCTGAAAGCATCAGCAACCAAAGCAAAAATGGACAAATGGAATCATAACAAGTTAAAAAGCTTCTGTACAGCAAAAGAAACAATCAACGAAGTGAAGAAACAACTCACAGAATGGGAGAAAATATTTGCATACTACACATCTGACAAGGGATTAATAACTATAATAAGCTTTAACAACTCTATAGGGGAAAAAACTAATAATCTGATTTTAAAGGAGGCAAAAGATCTGAATAGACATTCCTCAAAAGACATACAAATGACAAACAGACCTATGAAAAGGTATTCAACATCACTGATCATCAGAGAAATGTAAATTAAAACTACAGTGAGATAACTCATTCCATTTAAAATGATTTTTATCAAAAAGACAAGTAATAGTGAATGATGATAAGGATATAGAGAAAAAAGAACCATTGTACACTACTGATGGGATTGTAAAATAGTACAGCTACCACAGAAACCAATATGGAGGTTCCTTAAAAAAATGTAAAGTTATAACTACCATAAGATTTATTAATCCTGATGCTGGTATATACTCAAAAGAATGGAAATCAGTATACTGAAGAGATATCTGTACTCCCATGTTGATTGCAGCACTATTCACAATAGCCAAAATTTGAAAGCAACCTAAGTATCCATCAACACATGAATGGATAAAGACAATGTGATGTGATATGGTTTGCCTGTGTCCCCACTCAAATCTCATCTTGAGCTGTAGCTCCCCCAATTCCTGTGTGTTGTAGGAGGGACCCAGTGAGAGGTAATTGAATCACGGGCGTAGGTCTTTCCCCTGCTATTATCATGATAGTGAATAACTCTCAAGAGATGTGATGTTTCTGTAAAGGGAAGTTTCCCTGCATAAGCTCTTCTCTTGTCTGCTACCATGTGAGACATGCCTTTCACCTTCCACCGTGATTGTGAGGCCTTCCCAGCCACGTGAAACTATGAGTCCATTAAACTTCTTTCTTTTGCAAATTGCCCAGTCTTGGGTATGTCTTTTTCAGCAGTGTGAAAATGGACTAATACAGGTACATATAAATGGTGAAGTACTATTCAGTCATAAAAAAGAATGAGATCATTTGCAAATTATGGATAGAACTAGAGGACATTATCTTAAGTGAAATAAGCCAGATACAGAAAGACAAACTTTGCCTGTCTTCATTCATTAGTGGGAGCTAAAACTTAAAACAACTGAGCTCATGGAGATGGAGAGTAGATTAGTGGTTACTAGAGGCTGGGCAAAGTTGTACAGGTCAAGGAATAGTAAAGAAATGGAGAATGGTTTATGAGTAGAGAAATATAATTAGAAAGAATGAATAAGACCTAGTACTTGATAGCACAATGATGACTACAGTCAAGAAGAATTTGTTGTATATTTTAGAGTAACTGAGGGAGTACTATTGGAATGTTTGTAATACAAGGAAATGATGAATGCTTGAGTTGATAGCAACCACATTTACTTTGATGTGACTATTATAAAATGTATGCTTGTATCAAAATATCTACCTCATAAATATGTATGGTATGCATGAATAAAATTAAAAATACATTTAAAAAGAAATGATAAATATGTTCTAGTTATATGATATCTAAAAGTAACACATGGGGCAAAATTTTAATTATTAAATGAGTTTATAATACTAATCATCTTG
This sequence comes from Cebus imitator, assembly GCF_001604975.1. Classification (NCBI taxonomy): domain Eukaryota; kingdom Metazoa; phylum Chordata; class Mammalia; order Primates; family Cebidae; genus Cebus; species Cebus imitator. Next base: position 954,393 of record NW_016107822.1, on the reverse strand, counting down.
AACTGGACTCTTGGTAAAACGAAACGTACTTAGAAACTGTCATCACCAATTGCTATCCCTATTTGATGGCTGCACTGCACCTTCTGTGTTGGGGGACAAGGATGGAGGACAATGAGGTAGAATGGAATACAAACACTGCCTGCTTGTCCTGGGAATTTTCCCTGGTAAGTTTACAGCTTCTGGTGTTGGATTTGTTGCTTCTGGTGACAGTGATGATTGAAGGATTTTAATCAGTAGGTGACATGATTTGGTTTTCATTTAAAAGAGTTCACTGTGGTGACAAAATGAACAACTGATGGAAATAGGATCAAACTAAAAAGAGGGGGAACACTTAAAAATTATCAGTAACAAACTAAATATGAGAAGACATAATAGGAATTACTTTGCCATGTAGGCTGGTAGGATATCATTATGACTACTGCTTATCAATATACTGTAAATGTAAATAAATATAACAACTGAATAATAGGCAATAAAGCACATACTTTATATTTTATAGTGGGTTCAAAAGAATCCAGAATTTTTGAATATTATAGACCATATTATAGGCATTATGGAAATATTTTTATGAATTCACAGGTTTCTTAAAAGGCCTGCAAGGTTAGTTAACATTTTAATACAACATGGAGAAACCCTGACAACAGCTATGTGCTCATGAGAATGTATTTGGTTAGTCTTATTTCTGTTGGAGAAGCTTCAGTGCTATACTTTTAGAAATACAGTACTTTAGTATGTCCCATCAAATTTTGCATCAACACTTGAAAAGTATTATTTCTGCTATTCAGTGACCTCTTGGCTATACACTAATAGATTTCCAATCCACTGAGAGGCAAAAACCTCACAGACACTTTTCAAACATTCAAAGCTATGATTAAATGTGCCTTTACATCAAAAATGAATCTTTTTAAAGGCATTCAAGAGATTTGCTCTGCAGAGCAGAGACTAGCATGCTAGCCAGGCTCTCCTAGACTTCTAAAATATTTATCTTTTCCTTCTGCAGAAAGTTATTATTCCAGGAACTGTTTATAGAGACAGATTTTCAAAGGCCTCCAAATCCCAATTAAGATCATTTTGGCTTAAGAATACACTCATTTATTACAGGATTTTCTTGAAGTACAAAAAAGTTGCATGCTTTAAGTGTAACAATTATCAATTAGTAGATTTGCCTTTTTTTTTCTTTTGTAGTTTGGATGGTTAGTTAAATAGCAGAGTCTTTACTTTTAGAAATGTCCAAGTAATAATACACAGGAGATGTATCTTTCTCAAGTCACTGTAGCACTTCCATAAAGCAATATTTTGCATTCTAGAATTGTCATAATAAAACATTACAGGTAGATTTAGCTAGTATTTAATGAGTTCTTCATATACATGATGTCTTTTTTGAACACAGATAACGGAATTTTTTGGTAGTGCTAATGGTTTTCTGTGCTTGTTATTCTTGAGTCTCCTAAAAGATATGTAAGTTTCCTGGGAACAGGGATACCATCTACTACTTTGCTTAATTTCCCTACTACATTTAGCAGAGTTCTAGAGAGTAGTAGGTAATAGTGAACACTAACAATAAGCCTTTAAAACTAGACAAAATCCAATTGAAATTGTTTAAAAATTTTTTTATTTGCAAATAATAGCCCCATTCAGTTCAATACATGGAACAGTAGGTTGCAACTGACAGGTTCTATTGTCATTGATCTGACATTTTCCAATCATTCACAGATTTTTGTTGTGGTACAACTACAATATTGAAGCAGTTAATGAAACCTTTTATCAGTTGTCCTAACTGTCATATTGATTAGCCTCTTACAGGTGTATCGATGTCATTCTGTTATAACAGTTTCAGTGGTAGTATTCTGTTATGTCCAAAACTTTCATTTGTGCCTACTTCTTCATTAAATATTGGGTGTGCATGCAGTTTCCACTGCATCTTCCTGATGTTCCAGTATTTAATTATTTTGTTAATTTACTAAGAAACCATTTAAATGGACTTTAATGAAAGAGGTCTGCACATGATCACAGATTACTTGACAGAGGCTGGCACAACACAAGCCAAAGGAAGACATAGATCATTTATCCACTTGTAAGAAGTAGGCCCTCAAAACCACTGGCAGATGTTCAATAGGAACATAGAGCAGAAACTCAGAAGAAAGTGATACTGGGCCCACATTCCCATCAGAATGATTCAGAATCTAAAACTCAACCAAAACCTGGCACATCTTCTATCTCAAAATCTGCTATCTTCCCCAGATAGGTGAATATACTTATCATACATCTTGTCGCCCAAGCCATCAATATGATTTCTATTTCTCACAGCCCACAATCAGCACATACTGTGATTCTATTTTCTTGACATACTTTAAATTACTCTAATTCTTTCCACTCCTAGGGCCATCATACATATTCTATTATCATTCTCCTGCCTCTAGGCTTGCTACATAATTCTATTCCCACATTGCCTTCACCATTTACTTTCCAAGTTCATGATCATGTTCCTCTTGGGTTAAATATCCTTCACAAGTTCCCCATGGTTTCCAGATAAAAATCAAAATTTCCTAGAAGGACATTCACATTCATTTATAATCTAATTTATGGACTTTTCCAATCTCATCTCTCACTCTTGCCTCTCTTATGTTATCTGTTCCAGTGATCTTCTACTTGAGCACTTTGTGTGTTGGGTCATCCTATGGCTCCTGGCTGCCTTAACCACCCTTCTAATCTATCTGCTTTATCTGAACTTCTACTTAAAAGGCTCCCATTTTTTATGTTTTACTTTCTTCAGGCTTTATGCTATCTAAAGGACACTCTGTAGCCATACCTTCTGTTTCCTTTTGTCGTATAAAGTTTGAAATCCTAAATTTCAAAGAAAAGTTAGATTAGAAAAACAGTAAATAAAATGGACATTGAGTTGTGTTAGGGTCAAAAGGAAACAAAAATGCAAGTTCTGCTCCTTGGAAGTGTCAAAGGGAGGGGAAATTGTAAAACAAAGCTAGTGTCAGTGCCATGTGATAAATACTGTTTCACTCTTTTCAATCAAGCCTAATAATATTCAAACTGGAAACAGCAGACTAAGAAACAATAAAAAGTCAAAATAGGTATAGTGGGTTTCTATTACTGCTATAACAAATTACAACAAATTGTCTTAAAGCAATACAAATTTATTATCTTAAATTCTGAAGGTCAGAAGTCCAAAAATGTATCTTGTTGGACTAAATTAAAGTGTCAACCGGGCCGTCCTTCTTTCTGAAGGCTCTAAGGGATACTACATTTTCTTGCCTTTTTCACCTTCTAGAGGCTGCTTACATTCCTTGGCTCATGTCCTTCTACTGTCTTCAAAGCCAGTAATGACCAGTCTGTCTCACATAGAATCAATCTGACATGCACTCTTGTCTCTTCATCTTCCATGTTTAAAGGCCACTTGTAATTACATTTGGCCCATGGAAATCCCCAGAATAATCTCCCTATTTTAAAGTCAGCTGATTAGAAGCCTCAGTTCGAACTACAGTCTTAATTTCTCTTTGCTGTGTAACCAAATATATTCACAGGTTTCTGGGATTAGGATGTAGACAGATTGGAGGCAGGGACATTCTAGCTACCACAATAGATAATATCATAAAATCTTCAAAGGAAGCCAGGTTTGTATAGAGTGAAGTCTTATGATTACAATGTGCATCCTGTAGCCAGAAAAACCTGGGTTTAAATCTGGACTCTCCTATTCACCAGAGAAGAAAAATAAATAAATAAACAACAAAATTCTCTATATTGAAGTCTCCTAATATTGAAACCTGAGAAAATTAGGGTTGCAATCTGTCAGGGTTATTGGGATACAGGTTTTTCAAGCACAAAATCTCTTCTCATAATGACTATGCTGTAAGATGAAATAATAATGGAGTTGTTTTAAAGATTATGTGACTCACAGTGTTATGTATAAAACATATAGAAGGATTTCAGCATCTTCAAAGAGCTCAATCTGATAATTGTGGGTATTTTATGCCTCAGTGAATGGCAGTGGTTATTGTTTTAAACCTAAGAAAAGTCATTCCCTTTAAACACACCAAAAATTTGAGCTATATACAATGGGAAAATATTATAATTATTTTTAGGTAAGAAACCACCCTTATTTAGAAAAACATCTAGATAGGTTCTTTTAGAATTATGAAAACCAAAGCATTCTGAATGTAATCCAGGAGGACAGTAGAATGCTCTGAATAACACAGAAATACATATGAGAGTTTCCTTCAGGCAGCTGGCTAGGAGGAGGTTTTTGTGGAGATGGACAAGACTCGGAATAGAGAAGACTCACCTATGTTATGCAAAGAGCAGAGGCCAGATAAGAATATGGATCAGTGATAGATCCTCCAACACAGAGAAAATAAGAAAACAAATCCTGATTATGAAAACAATAAGTTGTTTTTTGTTCATTACTGTGTTATAAATCCCTCTATTATCAAATTTTTAATCCTAATTATTTTAAATTCTAAACTTTTAGTAGAAGGTAGCTCCCATCAGCAATCTTATTTTAGTGGTGCTATGGGGAATGATGTAAAAGAAGCCAGTGTTCAGCTCAGGACAAACAGCTCAACTTGCAACAGTGCATGTTCAGATCAGGCATCACAGAGAAGCAGAAGCCAGATGGGGAATGATTTAGCAGAAATATGAGACCAATTTCTTTCTCTTCAAATACACTAAAAAAGGGGAATGTTTTTGTTTGTTCATGTTCTTGTTTTTGAAGAAGAATAAGGCAGAGGGAGTTGGTGATTCCTGACCTCACATGTATTCTGTTACAGAAATTAGACCTATCTAGAGAGTAGGTATTTTATTTTAAATGATCATATTATGATGATGATGATGACTGTTGTCATTTTTATCATTTCCAGATGATCTACATTATTTTGGGATTAAGAGACACTTGCAGATTATTCTCAGAGATGCCATAAGGAATATTTAAAAATCTTGGAGCATACAAGAAGTACAAGAGGAGTGAGAATGTTATATCTTAATTTTCCAAAAAAGAGAATGTTTTTAGTATATACAAATTAACAAAGTAAACCTTCACACAAATCTAAACTTTATTACTAAATTGATCGATTATACTTTGTGTTTACTAGGTCACAGGGAATTTCAATGGGCTTTCTCTGCAAAAGATGTCATGTGAAATATATTTTTCTAATTTCAAAGGTTTTCTAAGATTTTCAAGGCAACTAAAAAGTTTTCTAAAAAGACAATGTTTGTAATACAGGTAAGATACAGTAGAAAAAGTCCCTTCCAAAGCATAAATTTTTCCACATAGCAAGTTTGTGTTTTGGGATGTTACAAGAGTTTCTTCAGATCCTTGAGTTATAAACACAGTAATATAACAAGTTTTCTAGAGGCCTGAAAAGTTTAACATGTACCATAAAAATACCTAATGTATCTAAGATGCAGTATTTCCCAATATGCTTGAATACATCTTGTTTCCTATGATAAAAATGTTGGAGCTTTCTTTACTTCTAAGATCTACTATAAATGTAGAACTTAGCTGTTAATACTTTAAACCATATTGTACAACTGCCAAGTATTTTAGAGAGTAGAAGACATATTTCTGATTAAATAAAAACAATTAAATCGAAACCTAATTAAATTCCAATTAAAGAAAAAAACCATTGAAATAAATGTATATAAATACATTTACTGGAGTAACTTTAAGATACTCTCAATCATTTATGTCTACTGGTATCCATGATTTTTATAATCTCCTCCCCCTAAGTGTAACAGGGTTGTGATTTGCTTCAATCCAATAGACTATAGCAAAGGTGATGAACTGTCACTTCCATAATTATGTTACATAAGATTATAACATCTGTTCAGCTAAGGGACTTCTTCCCTTGCTAGCTTTCACAAAGCAAATGGCTGTTAGGGAAGTCCACATAGCAAGCAACTGACAGTGACCTCCAGAAACTGAAGACCTCGGCTTAACAATCCACAAAAAGTGAATGCTGCCAATAACTTCATGAATTTGAAAGCAGATCCTTCCCAGGTGAAGTTTTTATGTAAGAACCCATCACTGGCTGAAAAATTTGATTGTAGCCTTGTAAAGAACTCAGCCAAGCTATGTCTGGACCTCTAACCCACACAAAAAGATAATATAAATTTTTAAAATTCAACTATTATTTTGAGACACTTATTAATTTTCATGCAGCTGTAAGAAGTACTAGAAAGAGATAGCCCATATCCTTTGCCCAGTTTTCTTGAATGGAAACACTTTATGAAATTAGAGTATAAAATACCAACTAAGATATTGACACTGACACAATCAAGATATAAAAAAATATTCCATCATCACAAGGATCCTCATGTTGCCCTTATATAGGCACACTCACCTCCCTGCCTCATCCCCTTCTTAATTTTTGACAGTCACTGATAGGTTCTCCATTTCTGTAACTTTGTCATTTCAAGAACGTTTTATAAATAAAATCATGCAGTATTTAACCTTTATTGATTTTTTTTTCACTCAGCACAATTCTGTAGGGATTCATCCAGGTAGTTTCATGTCACAATAGTTTATTTCATGATATGAAAAAAAAATCAGATTGTTTAATGCTTCACCTTTGAAGGGCATGTAGATGGTTTTCAGTTTTCAGTTATCACTAATAACAGGACCATAAACATTTAGTGTGGATTTTAATGGACATAAGTTTTCATTATTTTTTTTAGGATAAATGCCCATGAGTGCAATTACTGGCTGGCATGGTAATCGCACTTTTTAGCTTTTTAAATAAACTGCCAAATTGTTTTCCAAAGTGGCTATACCATTTTATGTCCCACCAGAAATGAATGAATCATTGTGTTTCTCTGCACTTCCACCAGCAATTGGTGTTGCATGTATATATGTATATATACATACACACACAGGTACATATATATTTTACATATAAAGTATGTATGTGTCTATATGTGTGTATATGAGATATGTGAACACATATATGAAATTACATACACACACACACACACACAAAGGGTCTCACTCTGCCAGCCAGGCTGGAGTGCAGTGACCCTATTATAGCTTACTTTAACCTGGAACCCTTGGGCTCAAGTGATCCTCTCACCTCAGCCTAAGCTCCCACCCATGCCCAAACCCAGAGTAGCTAGGACTATAGGGTGCCAGTAAACCTGGTTAAATTTGTAAATGTTTTGTAGACTCAGAACTTGCCCAGGCTGTTCTCAAACTCCTGGGCTCAAGCAATACACCGCCATGGCCTTCTAACATAATGGGATTGCAGGCAACAGCCACTTCACCTGACCTGGGAATTCTGATAGGTATGTAGTGATAGCTCATTTCAGTTTCATTTTCTGTTATATTGAACAACTTGTGATGTGATCACTTGCCATCCATATTTTTACTTTGATGAAATGTCTCTTTATTTCCATGTTTAAACTGCCCATTGCATATTTTCTAATTAGTTTGCTTATTTATCTAATGCTGATTGTTCTTTATATGTTCTACATACTATCTATTTGTCAGATATTTCATTTGCCAATATTTTCTCCTAGTCTGTAGCTTGGATTTTAGTCCTTTTAAAAGGATCTTTCCTGGAGCAATAGTTTTTAATTTGGATAAAATCCAACATAATTTTTTTATTTTTCTGGATTGTGCTTTTAGTATTGACTTTAGATATTATTTTTCTAATCTTACATCCTGGAGATAATCTCCTAAATTTATTTATCTAAATTTCATAGTTTTATGTTTTACATATAAGTCCATGATCCATTTTGAATTAGTCCTGCAAATGATATGAGACTTAGGTTGAGGTTAGTTTTTTGCTTGTGGATATCCAATTTCTCTAGCGCCATTTGTTAAAGAGGCTATTTTTTCCACTATTGAACTGCTTTTGCACCTTTTACAAAAATAAGTTGGGCATATTTGTATCAGTTTTTTTTTCTGGGTTCTCTATTCACTTCCATTGATTTATGTCTATCCCTCTACCAAAATCTTATTTTTTTCTACTTTTCAGAGTCAATTCATATTTGTATTATTTTTAATAGTCAGTGATTCTACTTTTGCTTAGCAGGAGAAATAACAAAACACACACTGATTCCATCTTCCTATAAAAATCAAAGTCTCCAATATGTGTTATTTTAAACTTAGTTTATAGTAATATTGTTATATAATAATAAATAATACATCATGTATAATTGTATATGTCCAGTAAGCACCAGGAGGTAAGTATTTATCCCAGGGTATTATTATAAGCATTAAATTAGGTAATGTTTAATAAATTGGCAATACCATGCAAATTATACCTATTTGCATAGTGGTAGAGGATAAATGGGTGAGGATTCAAACCCCTACGACTCCAACTACTAAAAGTATCCACTTGTATTAATCTGTTCTTGCACTGCTATAACGAACTACCTGAGACTGAGTAATTTATAAAGAAAAGAGTTTTAATTGACTCATTGCTCCACAGGCTGTGTAGGAAGCATGGTAGTGGAGGCCTCAGGAAATTTACAATCATGACAGAAGGCGAAGGGAAAGCAGGCACATCTTATGAGGCCAGAGGAGGAGGAAGAGAGAGCTATACACTTTTAAACAACTGGATCTCATGAGAACTCACTCACTGTCACAAGAATGGCAAGGAAATCTACCCCCATGATTCTATCACCTCCCACTAGTCCCCTTCTTCGACATTAGGGATTACAACTCCATATAACATTTGGGCAGGGACACACATCCAAGCCATACCATCATGAATCAATGTTTCTGAACTCTAGTGTTACATTTGAACTACCTGGGGGGCTTATAGAAAATTACAAATCTCTAAGCTTCCATCTAGATTGATTAAATAAAAATATCTGGGCATGAATTCCTTGAGTTAGTATTTTTTAAATCTTGTCAGGTGATTCTGATACTCAATGAGTTTTGAGAATCAATGATCTAAACCTTTCTGAAATATCTTCTTGTTCTATAAAGTGAGGATAATAATACAATATATATAAATACCTTAAGCTAAATCAAGTTCTGAGCACTGTATCAGCATATAGAAGTAGAACAAGTATGCATTTTTAACCAGGTTCCTGGCCTAGCTGTAGTACTTCCTAAATCTGTCACAGTCAAGACAGGACATTGGATACTCAGTTTCCTCATTTCTCATAGGACCTTGGAGCCTCAGCTCTTCTCATAGTACTTAGCTCATGGAGCTGGTATAAGGATAAAATTAGATTACATGTATATAAATATTTCATACATTGTAGGTGCATTTGGTCTCATTCCTTCTTTCTGAAAAGGCTCTGCAAAACACAAGTGTAATCATCCTTACTATAACATAAAGTTTCATGTGGAGTTTTAACTTTTAGGAAGGGAAAAAACACCTTTCATTGATCCAGCCATCTGGATGCTACTCATATTTCTTTGACTTCTTCAAGGGTTGGCCAGTGGTATAGTATGGTTTTTAGAAAAAAGAGGTTGTAAAGATTTCACCACTGAGGAAAATGTAAGCTTATCTTTCAGTCTTCAATGATCAGACTTTCCTTATTCCTTCTCCTATACTACATATTTTATTCTCTCTTTTCCAAGAAAGGGATAGTACCCTTGTTACAGGAGTTCCTGATTTCAATGGACAAGATGTAATCCTCAAGATGTCTTTTCTGACATTCTAGAATTGTTATGCACTTAAAAGAGGTCTAGTGCATCTGTAAGATTAGGAATATCTTCCCCAAATTAGCAGCCTCACGGATTTCTGGGATATGCAATAATGGAATTCTGAGACGTATCTCTGTATTGTCTGTCCTTTCTTTTAACCTGATGATATATGTTCAGAATCTACTCAAGTGAACAGAATATGTGCAACAGATTTCTGGGGACTGAAAGATATAATGCAAACCCCAGAATTGTCATGGTTCAGCCAAATGCACACACACATACACACATGCATACAAACACACACACATTAGAACTCATAAACTCAGCATTTTGACTTTGACTTTGTAAAAATTGTTAGCCATATTGGCATCAATCTTAAAGTTCAGTGAACTGCAGCAAATCAACATTTTTTGGAACTTTAAAAAATTATCATTCTGATATAATTAAACTGTAAAATATTAGTTGATCTGTTGTCATCTTTAGATCTGATGTCTGTGTAGTGTAAGCATTATTAGATTGTACAGTCTAATATCTGGAATCATACTGTTACACCAAACTAGAAGTTGAAAGGATTCATTACAAAATCTCTAAAGACAAAAAGTGCTCAGTCTTCAATAAATAGACAATGAAAATGACAAAAGAAAATATAATTCCCAAAGGAAAACAATTATATTTTCTATTCATGAGTATCAATACAACAATTATGCCATGTTGCGAAAGTAGGGTAATAAAATGTCTTTTTTTAATAAGCTACTGCCAAGGAATTTCAGGAAAAGAATATTTTGCTGCAACAGAACTGAGTCATCCATAAGTAGAGATTATATTTTCTAAACAGATTCTTTTGGTTAGGGCCTGGGTTTAATTTTTGGCCAGCTTTTAAATGCTTTCTTATAAAAGAATTATTTTTAAGTGAGTCATGATTTTCTTTTCATTTTCAGAAGCAGTTTTGTGGGATTGCGGCTGAAGAGGCTGAAAATAGATGGATCAGATACTGACTAACAAAAGCATGCAGCAGGAGGACAAAGACGGCCAGCATTTAGAGCAGTGATTTAGAGTTCCTGGATTTCTGTTGACTTCTTTACCATCAGAAAGCCCAAACCTTTTCATTTTCTTGAATCTAAACAGAAACAAAATGGGCTCTCAACTATTCCAATCTAACCTAAGCTCCTATTTTCCTACTGGAAAGTACTATTAACGTTCCCCTGAGAAAGACAGGTTATAGGAGAGCCAAATAAATAATGCTCTATTTAAAGACCCTAAGAGTGCATACAATGAACAGAAAAATCAATGTGAGCCCCTTTGACAGCTGAAATTAGATATCTCATAATGTTTTGCCAGCTTCATAGAGCATTGTGTATTTTCAAGCTACCCTTTATGCCTTTGTGCTCTTTTATCTTTATTTGCCTCTCTCATTAAAAATACAATTTTGCCCTTTTGCTAGCATTTCATGGGTTTAGGGACTTACTTTTAAGACCTGGCCACAAAGCCTTGAAATGGTGGCACAGGCATTGCTAACAGCAAATTAACTTGAAAGAATATGTGCGTTGGGGTTATTCAATACACATTTCCATTGATAATTTTTGTTTTGAAGTTTTGCCTTATTTTCTTTTTATGTCACATGGCACCTAAGCAAAAATGTACAAAGGCTGCACAGAGTTGCCTGGAAGAGACAAATGCTTTGTGATTTTGCAGAGTCAGTGACATTCTCATGTCTAAAGATATGGAAGTGAAATATGAGGCATAAGTTTCAAGTTAGAAGAGGGAGATGGGAAACTATTTAGCTAGATAGTTCAAAATCAGGTTTCTTAGGGACAAAGGAAAACTACTAAGAGGAAAGCAATTCATTAAACAGATGGACAAAGAAATACGTTATTTAATAAAATATCTTAACTACCAGGGGTACTTTGCTAAACTTTCCATACCTTGCCCTGAAAACTACTTCCAGCAATATTTATTCTAGTATAAAATGTTACAGCCTATAACAGCCTTTGAAGCCCTATTCTGACCACTCATTTAAAATCCAGTGTCTTGCTCCAACACAGCATCCTGATTCCCCTTAACTTACCCTACTTTTTTTCTTCCTGTACATTCTGACATAACTAGAAAATGTACTTATTTTTGTATACTATTTTTTTAATCACAGATCTCCTTCTACGAAACTAAAAAATCTATGAGGTCAAAGGCCTCTGTTTTACTTACTGATATATCTCACGAGTGTAGAATAATGATTAACAAAATATATTTGGAGAATGAAGGGATAAATGAATGAAGAGTAACATGACACACATTAATCAGGATCTTTTTTCCTGCCATAGAGAAATCAACCCACTGGGGGCTAACATAGTTTTTAGTACTGGCTCGGACATTTTCTCTCTGTATTCACTATTTGCCATAATATACTGTTTCTGCCTTCATTTACAAATGTAAATTCTATAGTTTAAAAACTGTTGCACTTTCTCCCAGTTTTAAGGGTACTAAGCAATAAAGCCAGAAATAAACGTAGGACTGTGGAGCATTGTAGGTAAACTTTCTTGTTGGAACATCACAAATAAATACTTCCAGGACTGATCACCGACAACTCACCGAATTAAAGAACAAACATAAGAAGAAAAAATAAAGAGTAGATTATATCATTTTTCATTGGTTTAATGGACCAGCAGAATCAAATAAGAAAATGCTGAAAAAATTTATGGGAAAGAAACCCCACAGCTCTAGAGAGAAAGATTGTATCTCATTACTAAAGTTCTAAACTTCAACAGAGAGGAATGGCAGATTTCTGTTTAAAAAATGATTCTCTGTGACATTTCAGTGAGTTGTCAAATCTATAACCTCCTTTTTTGAACTGCTGTTGGAGGACAGATGCCTTTCCTGTGGGGGTTACACCTCTGTGAGTGGTTAAAAAGGGAAGGACGAGCTTCCTGCACACTATTCACTGAAAAAGGTTATTTTCGTGCTAAATCATCTGCACCAAACCATATGGTTGGAAGAAAATAGACTGCTAGCCAATATATAGCATCTCCAGAGGGCCTAGACTGGCATAAGATGCCTGCTGATTTGTTTGCTATTTGAATAGATGCATTCCTTTCCTTGGCTCAATGAAGAAAATTGTGATTTGGGGCAAATAATGCCACAAAAAAAATAGAATTCGGAAAAGAATGTCATCAAGTAAGAAATACTTCCCAGTACTTTTATATCTATGTTCATATTTTATTATAATTTCTATGTGTTATTCACTGCTATTTGGTGACCATGATATGCCTTTAACAAAGAAATTATATGAGTTTCTTTCAATCCATCATAATACATGTTATGCTCTGAATTATGTTCCAGCCTCCTTAACCCAAAATTTATGTGTTGAAGACCTAATCCTCAGTACTTCAGAATGTAACTGTATTTGAAGATAAGTTTTGTAAAGAGATAGTTAAATTAAGATGAGATCATTGTGATGGACCTTAATTAATTATGACTGATATCCTTATATGAAGAGGAAATTTAAGTCCAGACATGTAAATAAAGAAGATGAATATGAAAACATAGGGAGATAACAGCCATTTACAAAGAGGCCAGGTACAGATTTTTCCTTCCCAGTCTTGAGAAGGAACTAACCCTGCTGACGCCTTGACTTTGGAATTCTAGCCTCCAGAACTATGAGAAAATAAATTTCTGGCCTCTGGTTTGTATGCCACAGTCCTAGCAAACTAAAACAATCCACAAAAATCCAAAAACTATCTCTTCTGGAATTAATGAGGATAACAAGAAAACTGATGGAGGACAGGTGATTTCTGCTTCTATAGAAATAGCAAGAATCAAAGTACAGAGAATATACATTCTGCTCAGCACCACATCACACCTACTCTAAAATCGACCACATAATTGGAAGTAAGTCACTCCTCAGCAAATGCAAAAGAATGGAAATCATAACAAACAATCTCTCAGACCACAGTGCAATCAAATTAGAAATCAAATTTCAGAAACTAACTCAGAACTGCACAGCTTCAGGGAAACTGAACAACTGGCTCTTGAATGTTGACTGAATAAACAATGAAATGAAGGCAGAAATAAAGATGTTCTTTGAAACCAACGAGAATGAAGACACAACATACCAGAATCTCTGGGACACATTTAAAGCAGTCTCTAGAGGAAAATATATAGCAATAAATGCCCACATGAGAAGCAAGGAAAGATCTAAAATCAACACTCTATCATCAAAATTGAAAGAGCTAGAAGAGAAAGAACAAAAAAACTCAAAAGCAAGCAGAAGACAAGAAATAAATCAGAGCAGAACTGAAGGAGACAGAGACACAAAAAAACCTTTCAAAATATCAATAAATTCAGGAGCTTGTTTTTTGAAAATAGCAAAAAAATAGACCGCTAGCTAGATTAATAAAAAAGAAAAGAGAGAAAAATCATATAAATGCAATAAAAACATGATAAAGAGGATATCATCACAGATTCCACAGAAATACAAACCACTATCAGAGATTACTACAAACAACACTATGCACATAAACCAGCAAACCTGGAAGAAATGAATAAATTCCTGGGCACTTGTACCCTCCAAAGCCTAAACCAGGAAGAAGTGGAAACCCTGAATAGACCAATAACAAGGGCTGAAGTTCAGGCTGCAATTAATAACCTGCCCACCAAAAAAAGCCCAGGTCCAGATGGGTTCACAGCCAAATTCTACCAGACATACAAAGAGGAGCTGGTACCACTCCTTCTGAAACTATTCCAAACAATAAAAAAGAGGTAATCCTTTCCAAATCATTTTAGGAGACCAACATCATACTGATATCAAAACCCGGCAGAGACTCACCAAGAAAAGAAAGCTTGAGGCCAATATCCATGATGAATGTTGATGCAAAAATCTTGAATAAAATACCGGCAAACCGACTGCAACAGCACATCAAAAAGATTCTCCATCACAATCAAGTAGGCTTCATCCGGGGGATGCAAGGCTGGTTCAACATACACAAGTCTGTAAACGTAATCCACCACATAAACAGAACCAAACACAAAAACCACATGATTATCTCAATAGATGCAGAGAAGGCCTTTGACAAAATTCAACAGACCGTTATGGTAAAGGCTCTCAATAAACTAGGTATTGACGGAACATATCTCAAAATAATAAAAGCTAATTTATGAAAAATCCACAGCCAATATACTGAATGGGCAAAAACTGGAAACATTACCTTTGAAATCTGGCATTAGACAAGGATGCCCTCTCTCACCACTCCTATTCAATATAGCATTGGAAGTTCTAGACAGCGCAATCAGGCAAGAAAAAGAAATAAAGAGTATTCAATTAGAAAAGGAGGAAGTCAAATTGTCTCTATTTGCAGAAAACATAATTGTACATTTAAAAGACCCCATCGTCTCAGCCCAAAATCTCCTGAAGCTGATAAGCAACTTCAGCAAAGTTTCAGGATACAAAATCAATGTGCAAAAATCACAAACATTCCTATACACCAATAACAGACTTAAAGAGAGCCAAATCAAGAATGAACTGTCATTAACAATTGCTGCAAAGAGAATAAAATACATAGGAATACAACTAACAAAGAATGTAAAGGACCTCTTCAAGGAGAACTACAAACCACTGCTCAACGAAATAGGAAATGACACAAACAGAGGGGGAAACATTCCATGTCCATGATTAGGAAGAATCAATATTGTGAAAATGACCATACTGCCCAAAGTAATTTATAGATTCAACACTATCCCCATCAAGCTACCAATGACCTTCTTCACAGAACTGGAAAAAGCCACCTTAAACTTCATATGGGACCAAAAGAGAGCCCACATAGCCAATTCAATTCTAAGCAAAAAGAACAAAGCTGGAGGCATCACGCTACCTGACTTCAAACTATATTACAAGGCTACAGTAATCAAAACAGCATGGTACTGGTACCAAAACAGAGACCAATGGAACAGAACAGAGGCCTCAGAGGCAAGGCCACCCATCTACAACCACCTGATCTTTGACAAACATGACAAAAACAAGCAATGGGGGGAGGAGTCCCTGTTTAATAAATGGTGTTGGGAAAACTGGCTAGCCATGTACAGAAAGCAGAAACTGGACCCCTTCCTGACATCTTACACTAAAACTAACTCCAATTGGATTAAAGACTTGAACATAAGACCTAACATCATTGAAACCCTAGGAGAAAACCTAGGAAAACCACTCAGGACATAGGCATAGGCAAGGACTTCCTGACTAAAACACCAAAAGCATTGGTAACAAAAGCCAAAATAGACAAATGGGACCTAATTAAACTCCAGAGCTTCTGCACAGCAAAAANAAAAAAAAAAACAATCATTAGAGGGAAGTGGCAACCAACAGAATGGGAAAAAATTTTGCAATCTACCCATCTGACAAAGGGCTAATATCCAGAATCTGCAAAGAACTAAAACAGATTTACAAGAAAAAAGCCCATTCAAAAGTGGGTGAAGGATATGAAAAGACACTTTACAAAAGAAGACATATATGAAGCCAACAAACATATGAAAAAATGCTCATCATCACTGGTCATTAGAGAAATGCAAATCAAAATGACACTGAGATACCATCTCATACCAGTTAGAATGGCAATCATTAAAAAATCTGGAGACAACAGCTGCTGGAGAGGATGTGGAGAAATAGGAACACTCTTACACCACTGGGAAGAGTGTAAATTAGTTCAACCATTGTGGAAGACAGTGGGGATTCCTCAAGGATCTAGAAGCAGAAATACCATTTGACCCAGCAATCTCATTACTAGGTATATATCCAAAGGATTATAAATCATTCTAGTATAAAGACACATGCACACATACATTTATTGTGGCTCTGTTCACAATAGCAAAGACTTGGAACCAACCCAAATGCCCATCAATGATAGACTGGATAGGGAAAATGTGGCACATATACACCATGGAATACTATGCAGCTGTAAATAATGATGAGTTTTTGTCCTTTGTAGGGACATAGATGAACCTGGAAACCATCATTCTCAGCAAACTGACACAAGAACAGAACATCAAACACCGCATGTTCTCACACATAGGCAAGTATTGAACAATGAGAACACATGGACACGGAGGGGAGCATCACATACTGGTGTCTGTTGGGGGGAACTGGGGAGGAACAGTGTGGGGGGGGGAATTTGGGAGGGATAACATGAGGAGAAATGCCAGATATAGGTGAGGTGGAGAAAGGCAGCAAACCACATTGCCATGTATGCGCCTATGCAACAACCTTGCATGTTCTTCACATGTACCCCAAAACCAAAATGCAATTATATATATATATGTGTGTGTGTGTGTGTGTGTGTGTATATATATATATATGTGTGTGTGTCTGTGTGTATATATATATAATAAAAAAATCTCAGTGATTAAAAAAACATATAATTAAATTTACATGAATTTCAAAGGAATAATAAATACCAAACAATTAATGTTTGCAACATAGTTTTGCCAACATCCTGTCAGTTCAATTCTGACAACCCTGTGAAGTTGGTATATAGATTTCAATCTGCAATTTGACTTGTCCAATTCACACAGCTGGAATTTGAACTCAGATCTCCTACCTTTAAATCCTATTCTAACACAATGAAGCCTTTCTGCCCTGATTTCAACTGGGTTTAAGTTCTTTTGTGTTAATTGCCTTTAATGAAAGAAGTTTGTTCTTTCTCCCCTCCCTCTCTCCCTCTCCCCACCGCTCTTCTTTTTAACCTAAAGACCATGTTACTCATAAGCAATAGAAATACTGGAAATTGGTGGTATAT
Source organism: Cebus imitator (assembly GCF_001604975.1). Classification (NCBI taxonomy): domain Eukaryota; kingdom Metazoa; phylum Chordata; class Mammalia; order Primates; family Cebidae; genus Cebus; species Cebus imitator. Next base: position 937,011 of record NW_016107822.1, on the reverse strand, counting down.
TCAGATTTCTTTTTAAATGGCCAACAATTTAAAATAACTAATTATTTTTTCTTATAATGAAATTCATTCAGCTCTTCAAAACACTGAAATCGTTTAGCTACATGAATCTGTAATCTGTCTTAAAATTGAATAATAAAATATGTCGTTCACTATGTATATGTGAAAGATGTTACAACATTATGTACTACTCAAGATGTAATACAAAAATGTCTCAATTATTTAAGGCAAGAACACAATAACTAATAATGTTTAGGATGAGGGAATTGTAACTTTCTAACATCAAGTAGTCAGTTATATAAAGTATACTTATAAGTCAAGAAAATAGAGATATATGTTTCATTAAATGCTGGGCCAAAAATATTGAAATAAGACTGCGTTTTTATTTTTTCATGTATTACTTTCTACTTTCACTCAAGTTTTGTATGTGCATGTTCTATATTTTAATAATTTTGTAATCCCCTGAAATCAAGATTAATATATGCTTCATATTTGAAACTTGCATTTTGTTTGTAGTAAGTGCTCAGTAAATATTGAATGAACAAAATCAAAATAGTTCTTTGTATCACAGCTATTAAAAATATGAATTAAATGAGAATAATCCACTAAGTAATGTTTTGTATCAAAGAAAACTAGGGCAATCAAAATAAGAGTATTTATACCATGGTCAGATTTTAAACAATTAAAGTGCTAACAGATGGTAATGTTCTTTCATCTGTCTTAAACAGATTTTTCATATGAATTTATGAATGGTGTTCATCAAATTTCTATGGCATAAGAAAAGTTTTCTTCCTTAAAATGTCTGCATTTAATCTGTGGCTTAAGAAACTAAAGGCCATTAGTCTAGCTTATTTATGCCATTGCCTTGGTGCACTGGGCTCCCCTGGGATATATTCTTTCCTGCTGTTTCAATTAACGCTCTAGAACACTCATTATCTTCAGTAGAAACTATCTTTGAAACTGTAACACCCTTCAGCTGGAAATATGTTATTTGATTGTTCAGAGTTAAAAGGCTTTTTTTATTAAGGAACTCACATGGGGATGAAAATTACAAGTAGAGGAAGACCTTGGCCAAGACATTCAGAGAAACTGATCACCAAGTCCCTCCTGCTGCTTAGCAAAATAACCAAGTCCATAATTAGGGCATAGCTAAGGTTAAAATGCTTGGAATGTACTTTTCCAGCTCTCTAAATGACACAGCCTTTGCTCTCCAAACCATCTACCTCATCAGCTGGGTATATAAGACCTGCCTTCTCACTCTGCCTACCCTTTAGTTGAGAAAGTAAAAACAACTTTTTAATCTTTCCCCATTCAACACCAGTCAACAAGGTTTATTGGGGCCCTTTTCTATGGAAAGCCTGGGTGGCTATGTGGTATATTAGTGCACGTGCACACACACGCACACACACACACACACACACACACACACACACGAAGAAATTGTACTTGCCTTTGAAGAATTCCAAATATGAGAAACCCAGGAATGATGTTAATTCCTATATCACCTTATTCTTTTATTGGAATGTACAGGGAAAGACACAAAGATTAATGTGAATAAATGCTGCCCAAAATATTTTCTTCTGTTGTATTGGGTATGCTACCGTGTGGAAGATACATGGGATAAATGGAGAATCCTCAGCTCACACAAACTGACCTTATTTTTAGGCAAGTACGCCACATGAATTTACACACACATTTGCTGAAAGGTGATCTTATTAGGAAAATTAGCAACTACATGCTATAAAGACATGAAATATATGATAAAATGATACCATAAATATGCAACCCTCACTTTTTTAGGCAGAGACTAGTTGACTACAGGTAAAATCAATGTTTATCAAAATCTCATCTTCTTTTAAACAAAATAAAATTTTAACATAAAGAGTTGTGGGAAATTTTTATCAAAATGTTTTATTTCCCCTTAAAAGGTTTGGGTTGTGTGTGTGTGTGTGTGTGTGTGTTGTTTTGTTTTGTTTTTTTTCTGCTTTTTGTCTTTTGATTTTTGCAATCTCATTCCATTAAAGGAAGTGCAGCATTTTGATGAACTAGTAAAGACAATGTATAATAACTCACTGGGAGAAAGAAACCAGTTTCTGGAACCATTTTATGATAGCTCTTCTAATATTTTTTCTCTTGAAATGTTCATTATGATCAATAGATAAAGTTTCTCAATATTCTTGAAATTGACTAGCTTCATCACAGGCAAGAAATTTATTCTACATAAGTTCATTGAATGCTGTCCCCAATATGATTTTTTACTGTTTTGTCACTCCTCCCTCCTTCTCAATTACTCTCTCTCTTTCTCTCTCTCATTTCACAAATCATTTTAGAGGGAAGGGTAAAAAAACTAGAATGGAGATGATTAAGAACTAAGAACTATGAAAGGTAGTTCTTTGTCAAATGTTGACCTCTGGAAATTAGGGACATCATTAAAGTTTAGTTTTTGGCTAACCATTTGATTATTCAATCAGGGTAGTCAGTTCTGAAACAAAAGTTATTTCACAAAGGAAACACTTTAATAACTAAAAGGGAAAAATGGTATGTTCGGTAGTTCCTATTAATGGGCACTTTACTACCTTAAAGGCAAGGTGAACTAACTTTATAAAACATACTCTGATGTTTTTTCTTTAAAAAATATGAATCATGGCCGGGTGTGGTGGGTCATGCCTGTAATCCTAGCACTATGGGAGGCCAAGGCGGGTGGATCAAGAGGTCAGGAGTTCAATACCAGCCTGGCCAAAATAGTGAAACTCTCTCTCTACTAAAAATACAAAAATTAGCCAGGCATGGTGGCAGGTGCCTGTAATCCTAGCTACTCGGAAGGCTGAGTCAGAGAATTGCTTGAACCCAAGAGGCAGAGGTTGCAGTAAGCAGAGATCATACCAATGGACTCCAGCCTGGGTGACAGATTGAGACTCTGTCTCAAAAAAAAAAAAAAAAATATATATATATATATATATTGAGAGAGAGAGAGAGAGAATATATATACTATATATATAGAGAGAATATATATATATATTCTAAAATGTTTCATGTGTGTGTGTGTGTGTATATATATATACACACACACACACACACACACACATGAAACATTTCAGAACATTTTATGCATGTGTAGGCTCAGACACTGACTTAGGTTTGTAAAAAATATAATGAACTGTTACATGCAGTTCATTATATTTTTTGTGAAGAAACGGAACATATTTTATTTATATAATTTAAATTTCTGTGCCATTCATTCCAGACAGGTTATTGTAAAGTATAAAATAACATAGTGTGCACATGGTGAGTATGTTAGACATTGATTTCCAGTCTGCAAATAGGGAATTGACTAGAATCCTTCAGTAATTCCACAAATATATATTCAGCTTTTACTGGGTTTTAGGTATACACAAAGTTGAGGAAAATCTGATCCTTGACCCAAGGAGCTTATAGCCTAAGAGAGAAGTTATAGGATACATACATATCCTTACTGTTAAATAAAACATATTCAAAATCATTAGAGGTTAAAAAGTGATTTTGAACTGAGAGAAGTAAAAAATATATACATGGAGCAGTTATCAAAATTTCATTGGATTGGGCCTTAATATTAAGTCTTTAATATTTGGGCAAAAATTAGATGAAATGAATTGAATTAGTTTGGAGGGAGTAGCAGTAACAAGAGACTAGAAGAATGAGAAGGTAGGTTTAGTCCTTGACAGTGAGTAATCCCAATTGACTAGAAAATAGAGTATGGGAAAAATGAAGACAAAAGGTAAGCTTGATAAAAATCTTCTACATTCTTCAATGTTGAGCTAAATCATTTGGACTTTATTCCTCAAGTTATGAAGAATAAGAATTAGTATATATTGCATTATTATGCACCTTATAACCAGTTCTTTACATAGGCTGTGTAATTTAAGTTTTTCATCAACCTCATAATGAAAGCAATTTACATACAGGAGTCTGTAAATAGGATATAAGTGGCTCTTGTTCCAAAGCTCTTGTGTGTGTGTGTGTGTGTGTGTGTGATGGAGTCTGCCCTGTTGGCCCAGGCTGGAGTGCAGTGGTGCGATCTCAGCTCACTGCAACCTCCGCCTCCCAGGTTCAGGCCATTCTCCTGTCTCAGCCTCTTGAGTAGCTGGGATTACAGGTGCACACTATCATGACTGGTAATTTTTTGTATCTTTAGTAGAGACGGGGTTTCACCATATTGACCAGGCTAATTTGAAACTCCTGACCTTGTGATCCACCTGCCTCAGCCTCCTAAAGTGCTGGGATTACAGGTGTGAGCCACAACACCTGGCCTTCTACATGACATCCTTGTGGTCATAAATGACTTTGAGAATTTGATGAATGCCATGGAGCTTCTTTCCAAAGAAATGCATAGGTACATACATACACAAAATTTTTCCTATACTTTTATGGTATTCATTAATTTCCATTTCATTCCCTGTTAAAACACCACCCAAAGATATCTCTTATAAGGCAATGCATTTCCTTCTAATTCCATGATCCAGTAATATTTCAACACAGCAATGTAGTAAAGAATGCTGTAGAACTAAGTGTTCAATAAAGTCATTATGCTTATTATGTCAACAAAAAATGTGTGTTAATGATTAACTAAAACAAAGTAATAATGTTACCCCAAATTTAGAAATGTTCATCATAAAATAAAACAGATTGGTCTGAATCTGAACTACCTCACAATAATTTGAATCTCTTTAATGTTTTATTAGTTTTGTTTTACTTGTCTTAATATATATGTTTTTGGTGCATTGCTTTAATTTTTTACCATTAATTATTTTAAGCATACAGAAAAGTATGCAGAAAAAATATATAATCCCTGGTCCTGGTTTATCAAATCTTTTTTTATTTTTTTATTATACTTTAAGTTCTGGAGTATAAGTGCAGACCATGCAGAATTGTTACATAGGTATACATATGTCATGGTGGTTTGCTGCATCCATCCCCCCATCATCTACATTAGGTATTTCTCCTTATGTTATCCATCCCCAATCTTCCCACCCACTGCTATCCCTCCCCCAGCCCCTTCACCCCACAACAGGCCCTGGTGTGTGACATTCCTTTTCCTGTGTCCATATGTGCTCATTGTTCAACACCCACTTATAAATGAGAACATGCAGTGTTTGGTTTTCTGTTCTTGTGTCAGTTTGCTGAGAATGATGGTTTCTAACTTTATCCAAGTTCCTACAAAGGACATCATGAACTCATCCTTTTTTATGGCTGCATAGTGTTCCATAGTGTATATGTGCCAAATTTTCTTTATCCAATCTATCATTGATGGCCATTTGGGTTGGTTCCAAGTCTTTGCTATTATAAACAGTGCCACAATGAGCATACGTGTGAATGTGTCATTATAATAGAATGATTTATAATCCTTTGGGCATATACCCAGTAATGAGATTACTGGGCCAAATGGTATTTCTATTTCTATATCCTTGAAGAAATGCCACACTGTCTTCCACAATGGTCAAACTAATTTACACTATCACCATCAGTGTAAAAGCATTCCTATTTCTCCACATCCTCTCCAGCATCTGTTGTCTCAAGATGTTTTAATGATCACCATTCTAACTGGTGTGAGATGGTATCGCAATGTGGTTTTGATTTGCATTTCTCTAATGACCAGTGATGATGAGCTTCATTTTCTATGTTTGTTGTCTGCAAAAATGTCTTCTTTCGAAAAGTGTCTGTTCATATCCTTCGGCCACTTTTTGATGGGGTTGTTTATTTCTTATAAATTTGTTTAAGTTCTTTGCAAGTCTTAATATTTTTATCTAATGTTTTCCATTTTAAGAAATCTGAATATCCTATTTTAACCATATCTTTCTATTTAAATAGAAACATTTTTGTTGGTTGGAAATTCTTGTATTTCAGTTGCTTAGCCATTTTGTCCTTAAGGCCTTAGAGACAAAATGGCTAAATCCGATTCATGAATCTGTACTGCTAACAATGTAAATCTGGACACACTACATACACTGCATTTTATTTAAGACCATAGAACTCTGTCAGCTTCCTTTCCTGAAAATTGGGAATGATAGTAATTATTTTATTCCTTAAAAGTTTATATGTAGAAAATTTCTAAATGATAGAAGTAGTTTAATATTCATTGTATCTATTACTATTCAATTCATGGCCATTCTTTAAAACCTAGTTGGCATAACAGCATTAAGTTTGGGGACAATTTTTTTTTTTTGAGGCAGAGTCTTACTCTGTCACTCAGGCTGGAGTAAAGTGGTGCAATCTTGGCTCACTGCAACCTCTGCCTCCCAGGTTCAAGCGATTCTCATGCCTCAGCCTCCTGAATGGCTGGGACTACAGGTACATGTCACCATGCTCGGCTAATTTTTGTATTTTTTAGTAGAGACAGGGTCTCACCAGGCTGGTCTGTTGGCCAGGCTGGTCTTGAACTCCTGACCCCCACTTGCCTTGCCCTCTCAAACTGTTAAGGTTACTTTCACAAAAGAGTTAATCAGGCATGGTGGCATGCAAATGTAGTCCCTGTAGTCCCAGCTACTTGGGAGGCTGAGGTGGGAGGGTCACTTGGGCCTGGGAGGTCGAGCATGCAGTGAGCCGTGTTTGTGCTGCTGCACTCCAGCCTGTGCAACACAGTGAGGCCCTGTCTCAAAGGAAAGGAAAGGAAGGAAGGCAAAGAAGGGGAAGGAGAAGGGGAGGGAAAGAGAGCAGGCTGGGTACAGTGCTTATGCCTATAATCCCAGCACTTTGGGAGGACGGATCACCTGAGGTCCAGAGTTTGAGACCAGCCTGACCAACATTGCAAAACCCCATCTCTACTAAAAACACAAAAATTAGCCAGGCATGGTGACAGGTGCTTGTAATCCCAGCTACTCAGGAGGCTGAGGCAGGAGAATTGCTTGAACCTGGGAGGCGGAGGTTGCAGTGAGCCGAGATCGTGCCACTGCACTCCAGCCTGACGCCTGGTGACAGAGCAAGCCTCTGTCTCAAACAAACAAACAATAAACAAAAAACAATGAAACTAATACATTATTTGAGGGATCAAATGTTACTAACTCTAAACCACACAAATGATATTGTTTCTAAATATGTCACCAAGGATGGGTGTCTCTCCATGTCAATTCTCTCCTTGATATGGCATTTCTATTCATCAGAGTTTCTTTCTAAAAGCATTTTATGTTAGGTTTAGGGGTACATGTATGTGCAGGGTTGTTCTATAGGTAAACTGCATAGGTTGGCATTAGCTGTACAGATTAGTCACCCAGGTAATAAGCATAATACCCAATAGGTGTTTTTCTTATCCTCTCCCTCCTTCCACCCTCCACCCTTGAGTAGGTCCCAATGTCTGTTGTTCCTGTCTTTGTGTCCATGTGTTCTTGTTGTTTAGCTCCCACTTATAAGTGAAAAGATGCAGTATTTGGTTTTCTGTTTCTATATTAGTTTGCTTAGGACAATGGCCTCCACACCTCCATCCATGTTGCTGCTGCAAAGGACATAATCTCATTCTTTTTTTTCAGGTAGAATTTTTTTTTTAATTTTTTATTTTTTAACTTTTATTAAGTTCAAAGGTACATGTGCAACTTGTGTCATGAGGATTTGTTGTACAGATTGTTTCATCACCCAATAACTAATGGGCACTAGGATTAATGCCTAGTGTGTTCATCTTATAAAACAGATTGATCTAAATCTGAACTACCCAATAACTAATGGGTACTAGGATTAAGTAGTGTGGGAAGAGGAAGAGGATCAGGAAAAATAACTAACAGGTACTAAGTTAAGCCTAGTATCCATTAGTTATTTTTCCTGATCCTCTCTCCCTTTTCCCACAATCCACCCTCCAATAGATCTCATTCTTTTTATAGCTGAGTAGTATTCCATGATTTGCAACGTACATGTTCTTTATTCAGACTACCACTGCTGATTATTTAGATTGATTCCATGTCTTTCCTATTGTGAACAGTGCATGATTAACATACATCCATGTGTCTTTATGGTAGAATGAATTATATTACTTTGAGTATATACTCAACAATGGGATTGCTGCATGGAATAGTAATTCTGTTTTAAGTTATTTGAGAAATTGCATCACACTGGCCATTGTTAAAAAGTCAAAAAATAACAGTTGCTGGCAAGGTTGGGGAGAGAAGAGAAGACTTACAAACTGCTGGTGGGAGTGTAAATTAATTCAGCCACTGTGGAAAGTAGAGCTTCTTTTTAGCTCTGCCAGGAATTAGGATAGTCAGCTAACATTTACTGAATCGTTAATCTGTACCAGTTACAATGCTAAGCATTCTGTTGCATTCTGTAATTTTTTTACTTTAGTTTTCTCCTATTTTACAGATGGAAAATGAGACTGAAAGAGATTAAGCCATTTACTCAAAGTCAAGAGCAAGTTCAGTTAAAGAACATAACTGAAATTTGAACAAAGGATATACAATATATCCACTCTGTGTCCAGGAAATAAATCCTGTAATGCCTACAGGTAAAAGTGAGGCATATATTATATGAAAGAGCCAATTCAAGCTCTACGTGTTTCTGAGGAAGCCCAAGGTCTCCAAAATTAATAAATAAATCAGCAGCAAGACACTCAATGCCATATCAAGCAGGTAAATAATTGTCTATTCAGCAGAGAAAGTCCATATACCTCTACTAGTTAGAGCCAAGGATTATCAGATGGTAAGTTGTGGGTTTCCTATCTGTAGGGTGTTGAGATTCAACTGTTAGTGATGTGCCACAAGTCCAGGCAGTTCAGAGGAGCATCAGGTCTCTTCTCTCTGGAACTTTTTTTTTTCTTTTATGGAGACGGAGTCTCACTCTGTCTCCAGGCTAGAGTGCAGTGGCACAATCTCAGTTCACTGCAACCTCCACCACCTGTGTTCAAGTGATTCTCTTGTCTCAGCCTCCCAAGTAGATGGGATTACAGGCATGCACCACTGGCTCAGCTAATTTTTGTATTTTTAGTAGAGACAAGGTTTCACATTGTTGGCCAGATGGTCTTGCTCACTTGACCTTGTGATCCACATATCTCAGCCTGCCAAAGTGCAGGGATTACAGGCATGAGCCACTGCACCCCACCTGGAAGTTTTATTCTTTACTCACTTCAAAAATGACATCATCACCATGCTAACAAATTAATGTGTGCTTTCACTGTCAGCTATCTGAATACAACTGAATGGCTCTTCTCATTGTGCAATTTCTATTAAGGTAACAGGAAGTTTTCATCCCAGAGTTTCCAAATAACACAGGATTTTTCTACATGGCACGAGGACTTTCTAGCCTAGATGCTTTCTGCTAGCCATGACCTACCAAAAGTGTCTTTTTCCTAGAACCTAGGATTCAAGGTAGCAACCAGAAACACTAACATATTATTTGCTGAAGGAATGAAAGCGTGAGGTCAAATATAGCATATACTGACAATCATGTACTACCACATGCCTTAAGGTCAATGATTACATCTTATGTATTCTTGTATTCCCAAAACATAAAAAAAATGACTTTGCATAGTGAATATTCAGTAAACATTTGTGGAATGATTCTTTGGCATGTTATTTATATACCATCACTGAATTTAAATTACATAAAGCTTTGAGATATACTATTAATATTTCAATATTTCTAATAAAGTGATTACATTTTTTCCAAGAAAATCCATCTAGTTACTGACTGCATTGAAATTCCAAACCAATCTTTTTGTTTTGAAGGTAACATCTTGTTTTTAAGGTTACACCAATGAATTGAATGATTCAAAAATGTGTAACTAATGATGAAGAATTGAACATACCTGCAGTACCCAGAAACTATGAGAAACATCAGGAGACATTGTTAATATTCATTTAACCCTCATAACAATCTTTAGACGTATTATTATTTCAACTTAACAGATAGGAAAAGAGATCTTGGAAGTGTAGGAAAATGTGTCCAAGGTTAGACAATAGAATATGGCTAGTTACTATGTATGTGTCAAATACTTTACGTATATTAACTTCTCATAAGCTAGGGAAGAATTTGAACCCTCAGAGTCAAATTACAGTGTCCGTATTACATTACTCTTCATATGCTTATTTAGCACATTTTAATTTCCTGAATTTGATATTAAATATTTGGATTCAAATAGCTAAACAAAATAGCAATATCCAAAAGACATAAATTTGCAAGTACCTCTCATATAAACACTGAGCGCATTATTAACAACATTTGTTGAACTTCACAACCTGAAATACACACCTGATCCTCATCTGTGAAATCTCCCTCTTTACCTGGCCTATTTTAAATATTAATATTTTAACCTAAACCTCAATTGCAACAAAACACCATTTGATCCTACTTTTCTAAATAAAATAACATAACTCAAAACATTCATGATAGCAAACTACTCACCATTATATCAAAGATGTATTACCAATGCAGATTAAATGTTTGTGTACTAGTAGACAGTTTAAAACTCAGATTTTTATTTAATCTAAAGTATGATAAGCAATAGCTATTTTGGAAATAATCCATTTCTAAGTCAAAATTGAGGATAACAAGGCAGGGCCCTGCTTTGATAACCTTGGATATTTTGGAGAAAAGAAATAGTTACCTGTCCTTTCCACAACTCCATAATGAAGATATGCCACAAAGAAAGTATGGCTATGCATATTTTGCACAGAGATGATTTAACAGAGATTTGAAAAATTCAAAGTAAATAAAAAGGGGCACCTCCTTTCTCATGCTACATTGTATATTTGCAGGTCTGTCATTGTTTTCTCCTCTGGTTTATCAGCTCCTGAGGATAGTGATTTGTATTTATGTTGTTATAAATCACCATGCACACAAACCATGCTCCATAAATATATAATAAGATGAACAGGAACACAAATATTACAACAAGAAAATGAAGTCCACAGTGACTCAACTTCACAATTCATGTGTGCCCTTCCATTTCCCCTGGGTCTGATTCAAATTGTCAGGATCTGAGTTTCTCTCCAATCATCAACTCTTTCCATACACCTAAGAACTAACCTTCACATTCAGATCTCATGCTTACAAACACTCTAATTTTTACCAAGTCATTATAAAGTAGCAGCTATTACATTATAAAGGAGCAACTATTAAAGTGATAACTTTACTACTTACTATATAAGTAGTAAAATATTACTACTTACTATATAAGTAGTAAAATATTACTACTTATATTTTTTATAAGTAATAGCTTATAAAAAATATAAGTAGTAAAATATTACTACTTATATAGTAAGTAATATTTTTACTATTTATATAGTAAAAATATAAGCAGTAATATTTTTTTACTACTTAATGGACCTTTGTTGAATTTCATAAATATAAATTTATATTTTACTACTTAATGGACCTTTGTTGAATTTCATAAATGTATATTTATGAAATTTATATTTATATATATTTATAAATTCCATAAATTTATATTTATGAAATTCAACAAAGGTCCATTAAGCAGTAAAAAATATTACTAGTGGTAAATTGATCAAGTTTTAACAACTGCCCCAATTCCATGAAAATAAGAGAATAAATGAAGAATTATGAATCCAGAACTAGAGAGAGAGGTTTCCAGAAGACCACTTACACAGATTACTTGGAACTAGAATATTAATGCCAAATTACATTAAGTGATTTTCATATGCAAAACAGAGAAATATGTGAATATATTTCTCTAAATGTGAATATGTTCCTTCAAGTTTCCCCAATGTTGGATAGAGCTGTGCAAAAAAAAAAAAAAAAAAAATTGGTGATTGAGAAATGTCTACCAAATTTTGGTTGCCCTTTCACAATTATTAAATCAAATATTTGTGGCAAAGAATCAGAGACGTCTGTAATAATGTCTCCCTGTTTATTTCTCTTCAAAATAAACTTTATTACATAATCCATTTTAAATTTAAAAATAGATTGGACTATAGTAAAATCTGTTATAATGAATAGTTTTGCCCAGCTTTTAGCTGATCTGACACAGGTGTAAACCATGATTTTATTTGGTAAATTGGCAAATAACAATTTGGTTCTAATTTGAATCCTAATGGAAGGGCAGTTTCTGCCCCGCCCTTCAAACTTCAGCTGATTTTTTTCCAACCCTAAGCATACAGATATTACATACTCTTTTATTTTGATTTACGTTGTAGAAATATAAACACGCTCTATTTTTAGAATGTGTAATAGAGGCAATTAGGTTTTTAAAATGAAAAGATGTAAAAAAAAATTAGTTTGTAAATTGATAAAGTCATCAGCTATTTTTAAATTTCTAACCTCCCTCCTAAAGGGGATATATAATCTTTGAGGCCGATTGTGTTACTCTTCACATACAGTTGGTGCCTCCCCTTAAATGCTCTTCCTTGTGAAAGGCTGATGCATCACCATGCTGTTTCAAAAAAGTTGTTTTCACTTTTGCCCCACAGCTACAGGAACAAGAACATGGTTTGCATGCTCTCTATTGCTTTCATTAAATCACTTATCAAACAGTAGGCAGCTAATGGGTCATAGGTTCTAGATTATAAAGACAATGTTGAATAGAGCCACAGCTGACCCACAATGGACGTGTAGCATGAAAAAGAAGTAAGTCATTTTATGTAAGATATTAAAATATTGTGGTTGGTTGTTACCACAGAGTTACTTGGTGTATCCTTTTTAATACGCCTGTTAAATATACCTTGAAAATGGTTGACAATTTGTTTAGAGAGAATGGCCATTATTTTTACCATCAGAACCTCTAAAAAAAATGTGTTCAATAAGATCATTTATCATGAGGAATTAACTGTAAACAGATGAACAAATCATCGTTACTTGGTCAGGTAACAGGACACAGAAATAGCGTTGCCTTAAAAATTCCCTTAAATCTGTTAAACAAAATAATCACAACCAAGTTTAGCCCATGTCTTTGTAATAACATGAGATTTCTCTTTTTAGAATGTTTTCATACAGAGAGCCAAGAGTAAAGAACACAATTGGCTAACCATGTTTAATTATTTGCCTTTCTGTAGGAAGTACCTACATTTATTTATTTTCTAACAACAAAAACCACTGTTTCATACTCCAATAAAAAAATAAAACACAGGAAAAATGTTGTTTGGTTCAAAGCCCACATTTTCCCACTTCACTTCCAATTTTGTTCTTGAAGTGCTGGTACTGAGGAGTGATTTTACTGTGTAAACAGCTCAGTATTTCCATTAATTTCCAGTAGTTACCAATGGTCTTTTATGGTGATTTAAGAGAATTATGTTTCTGCCATATAACATATTTAAGCTAAAAGGAGGCATCTGGGTGCCATGTCCTAAATAGTGCTAAATTCTTAAACCCTTACATATGCACAAATATGCAGTGTCAATAAGAAATGATATTGGTATCAGTAATACTGAAAGAGAAAGTGAGAGAGGGAGAGACAGAGAGCACAGAAAGCAGCCTGGTTCCCTTAGTAAGGAATTAACATGTTCTGTTTTATCACATCCCCTGTAAAATGTTACAAAATACACTCCAGAACACACTTTTTGTGTATGATTTGGAATTAGAGAATTATTTTTTTACGTTAAAACAGATAGATTTTCCAGCTCAACAGTTTCCACAAAATGTCAGGCAATAAAACAGTCGGTTGGACCGGTTTGAGAAAATAAAAATTCGAAGATATTTTCTCTAATTGAGCTACACTGTGGAGGCCCTAATTGTATGCTATGTTTAAAAAGATGAGCTGTGCTACCGACAATATTCATATTCTCTCTGTAGATGGCAGATGATTTGTCTCCAAGAACACTTTGATAAATGCCCTGCTACACTAGGAATCTAATGTTCTAATGTTTGAGGATATGCTTTGTTTTCATATCTGTATCAACACAAAATCTTTATTTGCAAGGTCTGTCATTTCAACTTACTTGTGAGAAATGATTTCTTCTCCTAGAGATTGTCAGTACTCATCTTAGATTCCAGTCATCAACAAGGACAGCAAATGGAGGAGAGTTCCTAATGCCAAGAATATATACACATCTTATTCTAGAAGAAGATTCTATTAGTGATTACTGCTCTAAGAAAGGGAGAAAAAAAAAGACTTTAGGAAACACTTTCAGTTCAATGAACCATATTCTACCTTTTCTCTTTCTGGAAAAATAAAATAGACATAAATGAGTGATATAAAAGTGGTCAGGTATATCAATGCTGTTTCACTGCTGAGTGATTAGCCTTTGGAAGTTCTTCAAAGGCAGCTAGGGTGAAGGAAAATTTCTTGGTAAATTAGTTGAAATTACAATGATAAGAAATGAGAAATGTGCATGACAAACAAGCTAGGCTTCTTTCACTGAAAAACCAGATAAAAGACAAAGCCCAAAGCTTTAATGATGCTGATTAGATGCCATCGAGGGGCGGCCTCAGAAACCGAAAACTTCCAGCTTTGTAAGTGTTGAGAAGATACTAAAGAAAATAAGAAAATTGTCTCAACCCTGAAAAATATAGTGCACTACTCTAAACTAAAGGAGACAAAACATCCTATTTGGATAATTGATTATAAGATATTTGGAATAAAGACGTCTTTCTAAGACAAACTAATATGTAGTCAAGAAAGTATTTTAATATGACAATATTATTTTCAATAATATTTGAATTGATAGGCATAGTCATTTGATAAACAAGTGTGATCTTAGCCTAAGAATTAATCTTATTCAGGGAATATGTAATCCACGTGTCTAAATGTGTTTCCTCTGTTTTGTGTTTAGGGCTTTATGACATGCTGATCTCAATCCCTAACCATGAATATGGCATCTTTGGAAAGGCTTGCTGATGACGTCTTGAACTGGCAGTTTTCACCTCTGAGATAGGCTTGATTGCCCTGGCCTTTAAATGTAAGGGGCTGTGCAGGAAAGCTTGAGACTTTGCTCTTAAAGATCTAGCAGTATCAAAATTTTCCCTGCTGATGAAGAAAAAGCAAATATTTTATTTCCTTCAAAATCTAGAAAATTTACTCTCCTCAAATTAAACAGAATGGGCAAACACTTAAATCTATTGTCCTTCAACTCAGAGAGATATTAAACTTAGCAACTTTCTTAAACCTAGCCTTTAATCTCCAGAAGACATGGCTGAGACATGCAATTAAAAGAAAAAAGGGCCAGGCATGGTGGCTCATGCCTGTAAATCCAGCACTTTGGGAAGCCCAGGTGGGTGAATCACCTAAGTTCAGGAGTTTGAGACCAGCCTGGCCAACATGGTGAAACCTGTCTCTACTAAAAATACAAAAATCAGCCGGTGTGGTGGCACACACCTATAATCCCAGCCACTTGGGAGGCTGAGGCAGGAGAATGGCTTTAACCTGGAAGGGGGAGGTTGCAGTGAGCTGAGATCACACTACCGTACTCCTGCATGGGTGACAGAGCGAGACTCCATCTCAAAAAAAAAAAAAAAAANAAAAAAAAAAAAAAAGGGAGAAAGAAAAACTGTTAAATATTAGCTAAGAGGCCTTACCTGGAGTTGTAAAGCTGACATTGATTAACGGTAAATGTGAAGAGCTTATATACCTAAAAAGAGAAATATTTTTATCCCTGTTCATCTAGGATATAGGTTCCCTCAAAACTGCTTTAACGCTGAAAATAGAAAAAGAAAAAATAATTATAAAAAAAAGGGAAAAATATAGCTCCTTAATATTTTGAACATTCATAGCCATCTGTATAAATAGCCATGGAAGTAGAATGATAGTTAACTGAAATCATTTTCGTAGAATAGCAATGTCCCCCATTCAAAATATAACAAGAGTTACTACACAATACGATTTTCTTTTCTTAAGTCAAGGTCTCACTGTGTTACCCAGGCTGGGGTATAGGGATGCAATCTCAGTTCACAGCAACCTCTGCTTCCTGGGTTCAAGCTGTTCTCCCATCTAAGCCTCCCACATAGCTGGAACTACAAGCACGTGCCACCACGCCTGGCTAATTTTATTTTTTATTTTTTTAGTAGAGATAGAGTTTCTCCATGTTGGCCAGGCTAGTCTCAAACTCCTGGGCTCAAGGGATCTGCTTGCCTCAGTCTCCCACAGTGTTGGGAGCCATTGAGCCTGGCTGCAATTTTAAATTTTCTAATAGTTTCATTAAAAAGGTAAAAAGAAACACACAAATAAATTTTGATATGTTGTTTAATTTTATAATACATAATCAGTATTAAAACAGTATTAAAATCAAACATTAATCAGTATTAAAATAAATGTATACTGCGTTGGTTACATTTGATTTTAATGAATTAAAATGAAGAAGAAAAATCCCTCAGTTGGCAATTGATGCATTTCTAGAACACAATACCCATAGTGCCTAGTGGCTCTCATACTGGACAGTGCAGTATTGGAACACGTAAAGGTCAAAACATGGACATAAAAGTTCAGGAAAGAGATGCTCAGATTGGGTAAATGAACTTTGAGGCTGCTCAATGGGGATCCTTTTTCTAAGCTCAAGATATTTCTTCTAAGTAATGTTTTCTTGCATTCTAATGCACTAAATTTTAATTTTACATAACAAAAAAAAACCTTTTGTAGTTCTTAACAGTGCAGATCAATGAAGACTAATTCACTGATTATACTATAAAACTTAGAGGTTTCCAAATGAGCCTCTTTAATACATTCAGCAGCTCTGCAGTCTGATTAGGAGAAATGGACACTCTTATGGCTCATCTTTTATTCTTTTCCTGTAATCAGCCAAATGTCCAAATTGTCACAAGTCTCTGGCCCATGTTTTTCTTTCTCATTTTAGTTGGCCATTAGGTTCATGGTTTTATTAAGGTTCCTGTGGCAGTGTCAGCCACATTCCAGAAATCAAGTGCATGTCATGCCATATCCAGATCCTTTTTTAAAGCGTCCTTCCAGACAACTGGCCACAGGCAGAGTCACTTCAGTTAACTCAGCTGTAACAGATGATGGATCTCCTTCACTACGGGATCCCTCATCCATCATAAAGCACACCCTGCTCTCTACAGAGATAATACATCATTACAGGGCTCAGGGACATAAGAGAGAGGAATCACAAAGAATAATATACCAAAGAATTTGTTTTGTCAGCACAAGATAGGGCCACATCAAGCAAACAAACAAAAACAGAATTTTCTTCAGGTGTGAGTACGCTTGCTTTATAAAAATCTTCTGCCGTAAACATGCTTTGTTGCTGCATAAAATTAAGAGTCATTCTTTGTGTTCTCAGACCTTATATCTCTTTCATTCAATTATCCTCTAATGTCCTGGACTGTACTGGAAACTGTCCCAGCGCCTTGTCAAATCCTTTTATTTTTGTTATGAAGCAGGTTTTACCTGAAGGAGATGCCCATTTGTTCCCAAATTTAATTAAGTAAATTTGGATCTTTTAGAACAAGAAAAGCATATGAGTGGCTAAATAGCAAAGGACATTCTCTGTGTTTTTCTACAGCACTAAAACACCACCATGTTCTTTTCATCCAAGTAAAAGACAAAACAGAACACTTCCAACCCCTACTGACATTGTGCACATTATTTGATCATCATCGTTATCCCCACTTAACAGGTGGAGAAACTGAGATAGTAAAAGATAATTAGAGCTACCTAGTGCCACAAAATAGAAGACAGAGCTGGAAGTCATTAACTTTGTCAATTTCCACAGCACAGCTGAGGCACTGTGCTTTTGAAAAAGAACAGATGGTAAGTGAAGGCAAAAGCTGAAGATGAGACCTTCCTTTAGTAACTCAGAAAATTGTGGAATGCTATTCTGCATGCTAAGTAGAATAGAAATTCCATATATTGAAAGCAAGCCATAGTGCCTTATATGAGGTTATAAAAAATATACCCCTTTCAAAAGTGTGGCCTATATTTATAATATCTTTTAGTGTCCTATTTTCAGGGGATCCAATTTAAAGAAAGGTATTTTCTTGCTTTAAATAGTAGGTGGTCTTTTCAGTGATCTGTTCTGAAAAGACCACTCACTATTCACCCCAAGCAGTAGGCTACAATTACATATTTTAGATGGATTTCTCTAGATATATATATATATATATTTTTGCCTTTCAGTTCTATAGTGCCAATAAGAATAATCTAATCCACCAACAAAGTCCATCTCTTTCTCCCAAATAAATTCTAACCTGTTAAGGTTTTGCTTCTGTCTCCAGAAACCTTAGAAACAAACTTTTTTTCTGTAATGCAAACCTGAGAACCAATAAGTCTGGACACTCTTCTTTTATGATATTTTTTGATATTATTTTTCATGTACCCATGATGTTTTGCTTTTTTTTTTTTTTTTTTGAGATAGAGTGTCGCTCTGTTGCCTAGGTTGGAGTGCAGTGGCACAATCTCTGCTGACTGCAACCTCTGCCTCCCGGGTTCAAGTGATTCTTCTGCCTCAGCCTCCCAAGCAGCTGGGACTATAGCCATATGCCACCACACCCAGCTGATTTTTGTATTTTTAATAGAGACAGGGTTTCACTATATTGGCCAGGCTGTCTCGAACTCCTGACCTCATGATCCACTCACCTCAGCCTCCTAAAGTGCTGGGATTGCAGGGACGAGCCACTGTGCCTGGCCTTGTTTCTCAATATATCAAAGAAGGGATACTTTAAGCTATGAGGTATTTTAATTTACTTCTGCCATATTCCCATCACTGATACTATTTCATTTAAATCTTACAATAACTTTTAATTCCATGTCTACAATTAAGACAAATTATTCAACTTTTAACTATATGCTCTAAAACTACACTGTCTAATATGGTAACCACTAGCTGTATGTATATATTAGCACATGAAATGTGGCTAATTCTTCTGAGGTACATTGAAGTATAAAATGCACATTGGATTTGAAAAGGTTTTAATCCAAATCAAGTAAAACATCTCCATAATTTTAATATTGACTACACATTAAAATAATATTTGGAATACATTAGGTTCAATAAAACATTTAAAAATTAACTTTATCTTTTAACTTTTTTATAAATGTGACTATCAAAAATTAAAAACTACATATATGACTTATATTTCAGTTACACTGGAAAGTGCTACTATAAAGCAGGGGTGGGCAAGATTTTCTTGTGAAGGCCCAGATAGTAGTATTTTGAATTTTGATGTGGCTGTGTGGTCCCTAGTTAAATTATTCAGCTCTGCCCCTATAGCATGAAAGTAGGCATAAACAATAAGTAAACTAGGGAGCATGGCTGTGTTCCAATAAAACTTGTTGGACACAAATTAGAATTTCATATAACTTTCATATGTTATGAAATATTTTTATTTTCTAACTGTTTAAAAATATATTTAAAAAAATCTCCTTTCATGGGTTAAAAAACTCACCAAAAAAAAAATGCGGGATGGTCAGAGTTGGCTCACAGGATGTAGTTTGCCAACCCTTGTTAGAGAGTATATGTTACAGAAAGTGTGATGTGGGAGCAACCCTGTCAACCACCAAAGTCCATTCTCCCTGACAAAGAACCAAGTCCTGTTATAAAGTTGGAAAAAGAAATCTTAAATGAGGATGGCTGGGATGAAAGTAGAGGTAAGGATACTGGTTTAATTGCTCATGTTCCATAAATCACAAACTTTTTTCATCTTCAGGAATTAATGCTATAACATTTTATTCCAGATATTCTTATGCTAGTATTTTTTCCATGCAAATTTTAAAAAATGGAGATGAAGAAGCTGAGACAGAAGGTGAAAATGAATTCACAGATGTTAGTTAATTTTCCTTTCTAGGTTTAAGTTGTCCTACCCATTGTGCAGCAGGTGAGTCAGCTGGTGGGGCCAGAAAAAGAAGTCAGCAGAAGGTGATGCCTTGGCAGAGTTGAATAGCAGATGAAGTTTGTTACTGACATTTACCCATCTCTTCCATCTTTGCCTATTAACCTCAAACCTCACACAGCTTAGTCTAGTAGGGCAAGTAGACTTTAAGCAAATAAACATATATCAATTAAAAATATGAAAACATATGAAAAAAGCAGGTACAATAAAATGGTGTTTCCTGAACTTAAATATGCATATGTAACCTGAAGATTTTGTTAAAAGTCTGTACATGATTTAGTACATTTAGGTGACACCCTTCATTCTGCATTTCTCTTGAGCTTCCAGGTGATGCTGAAACTTTGATCCTTAGACTACATTTTCTAAAATGCAAGGTTAAAAGTGAGAAGTACTTTTGGGGTTTTTTTTGGGGGGGATTCATTGATGCATCCTAATTACCCAGAATAGCACTTAGTACATAATAATCACTTAAATATATTTGGAATGAATGAAAATTGATAAAGAAGAAAATCACATGGATATATCATTTAGATTGAGGTATCTAAAAAATGTCTCTGACGGAGAAATATTTGAGCTGATCCTGGACCCAGAGCCATCTTATCTTCCAAATCCTATCACTGCATTCCTTCTTCCTCCATTGTTTATTCTTAACTCTAAGAATAGGTTCCCATAAAATACCTCAAATAAATATGGAGATTATGGATAATAGTGAAGTATATTGCAGCTTCTGTGATATTTGCATTTGTAACATTAGTGCCTGGAGAAGGAACACTTTCAGAGGAAAGACTCTCTAATGATGGAGTTCAAGGACTAGTGACAACCAAATGGTGACATATTTGGTATTAGCGTCCATTTGATCATGTCAAATAATAAAGCAACTTACTACAAGTCTGTACATAAATGTAGTGATACAATCATTAACAAGATTAATTTACATTTTTTTTCTGTAAACTAAGGCTGACAGTTATAATTAACACCATTTTCCTTCACAGAGGAACAGACAGAATAGTGGACTCCTAGAGTTGTAAAGAACCTGAGGGATCATCTATTTCAATCACTTTCTTAAAGTATTTTTTATTTCCTATTCAAGCTTTAAATGGTTATGCAATCTGAGCTCACAAAACAATCCATTCCATTATTAGTACCTGGTAAATGGTACTAAGTTGTTTCATTAATAATTTATCTATTTCTAAATATTTTATTTACTTGTTCTGGTTCATTTATTCAACAGATATTTTAGTGCCAACAACATGTTGAGATAAGTGCAGTTAGTCATGGGCCTTGCATATATATTCTTGTCCTCAGGAGCCCATCAGAATAAGTCTGATTCATCTTCCCTGTGACAGTGCTTCATAGTTTTAGAAGACAGTTTTTCTTAAAGATGTGGGAAACTGTCCATTTATCTTTATGAGAAGTTATTTCATTTGGTCAGTCTGTCTGAAGTGCCACGTGCCAGTTGTTTCAAGCACTTGGGCTACTGCTCTGCACAAGACAGATGTGGTCTTTGTCCTCATAGAAACTATAGTTTATTGAGTAGTGCATGTGTTGAACAAGTTAATACAATGTTGAACATTGTTATAACAAAGAAATGATGTCGTGAGACATAGGCAGTAAGAGAGTAGGATCTCTAACAACTCACCTTTAAATTGAAGCCTAAGGAACTGAGGTTGAACAGATTTCAAGAAAGAATATCCTAAGCCAGGGAACAGAGAGTACAAAGACCCCATTTGAGAAACAGGATGTCATATTTGGAACAAAGATGGCTATAGCATAGTGTGGGAAGGAAAAGCATTATGAAATAAAGCTGGAGGAACCAGGTCTTGAAGGGCTTTGATGTAACTTAATTGGCAGGTTTTGTACTTACTTGAGCCAAAAGACATGAAGGTGAGGAGTTTTAAGTAAGATAGACACAATCGGATTTGAATTCTATAAAGATTGCTCTG
Source organism: Cebus imitator (assembly GCF_001604975.1). Taxonomy (NCBI): domain Eukaryota; kingdom Metazoa; phylum Chordata; class Mammalia; order Primates; family Cebidae; genus Cebus; species Cebus imitator. The sequence continues at coordinate 915,385 of NW_016107822.1, read as the reverse complement.
GCTTCAATGTTCAGAATGGAATGGAAGTGAATAGAGACAGGGAGATATGCCAGTGTTTCTTAAAATGTGGCATGCATATAAATCATATGAGGATCTTGTCAAAATGTAGATAAGTAGGGTTGGGTGAGCCCTGAGATTCCACATTTCTAACAAACCCCCAAGTGCATGAAGAAGACTGTGGACTGAGAGATGATGGAAAGTAGATAAAGTGATAGCAGTATAGATGAAGAGAAGTGGATGGATTCAGGTGAGTTTTAGGAAACAAATTCGGTAGGTCTTCACATATGATTTGATGGGGGATAAGAGGGAAAGGATGCTCCCCAGATTTCTAACTTAGCAAATGGGGAGTTAGGATCATAATGTCTTCGAACATAGTATTTGTGATTGAAAACAGCTAAATCTCAATTATTTTCAGCCTTTCATAAATATAACAAATTTTCTCCAGTCAGCTGTCTTGGTTAATGAACTCTCATGTATTTATTCTAAGATGTGTTAAGTGGCTTAGAAAATGCATAAGCTTAAATGTATTGCCTTGATATGGGATTTGCACTTTTTTAAAGACAAGCAATCTGAGTATTAGCTTTCTGTATACATAGCGACATGCACATTCAGTAACTATATCCTTGCAGGCATGCAGATCTGTACTTCTACAGAGCACTATGGACTTCAATGGCTTGCATACCAATGGGACCTCTTTTGGCTTTAGCAGCAGAAATGGGTAACTAGAGATGAAAAGGCTCATTTCCTAGGTTTTTGCTACTGGTGTGGTAGTAAGAATGGAAATCACATTTCTGTGATGAGCTGACTTGGTTTCTAACAGCTAGCATTCTTTCTCCATTCCCATAGCACATTATCTGGCAGATTTCTGTTAAACAGAAGAGGCAATTTAAAGGTTTGATTATGATAGATTTCTTAAAGTTTAGCCCACATAGCAATTGAAGCCAGCCTTTCTAGAATAGTTGAAAGAGAAAGGAAAAGAAAAGTCTGATGTATTGAAACACCAAAATCTCATTGTGAGAGACAGACTTGTTCTCTCTTCTGTCTGAAATATAACACCACTTTGTTTTATGAACAAAATGTTTATTTGTTGAACTATTCAGGCACAGGGATGATGAGCAGGTCCTAGACTTGTAAGCTGACTTGGAGAGTTAAAATATTCTTGGTTGCTAAGCTTTAAAAAGATGGTTGTTTATGGTATATAATCCATAGTTTTCCATCTGCTTAAATTGAAGCTGACAAAACTTCAAAGTCAATGCCTTTCTTATAAAGTGATCCTTTGTGATGTAATTTCAGAATAAAATCTCTAGGCTGAAATAGGATTTTCTCCCATGGAGATAACATTAAAAAGAAATAGAGATTACTAATAAACAATCTGAGAACACAGGTGAATAGCAGTGAAAGGAAGAAAAGTCATTTAATTCTCTTGAATGCTGTCAAAAAATAACATCACTCAGCTGAAACAAGCAATTTAAACTAGGCTACAGGAACTGGGAAAGCCAACAGAGGCATTGCCAAAGTCCCAGGAAAAGATAGACAGTTGTCTTATGACAGAAGACATCATTATGGTACCTGCCCAGCACCCAACACTACTCTCTGTCAACTTCTCTGCTGACCAACAAGAATGGGTCCCTGTGGAAAAGATGATTCTATGTCTTTCCTCCTGGATTCATGAATACACCAAATTTCCCAGCTTTCCTTGTGTTTAGATTGCCCAGTGATTAAGTTCTAGCAATAGAATGTGGGTGAAAAAGATGAATGCCACCTCTAGGCCTGGCTTCTAAGAACCCTTCAAGAATTCCT
>NW_016107822.1:866085-908585 GCF_001604975.1 Cebus imitator | reverse complement strand
ATTATACCTTCCTATCAACTACACACATATATATATATATATATATATATATATATATATATATGTAAAGCATATGAACAGATGCTCCTATGCTATAACAGAGAGATATAAAGTAAAGAAGTTTATTTCTCTCATGTTAAGTTCCAGGTGGAAGAATCAAACCTGGAACGTTAAGCTAGGTGTCTCTTGGTGTCTGGCCTTCCTCTTCAGACCACATTTTTGTCTAAGTTAGGTGCTTCACTGCCCATCACCATGCCAAACTCAATTAATAGCAAAAAGGTAAAAAAAAAAAAGAGGGAACTATTTTATAGACATAATTTAATACTCTTTTTTTCTGCTCTAACATAAAAACAATAGACTGAGTAATTATTTAGCTTATGATTCTGGAGACTGAGAGGTCCAAAAGCATTGCACAATCTGGCAAAGGCCTGAGGTGGCAGAAGGGTAGAAGGGCAAGTGAGTGTGAGACAGAGAAAAAAGGGGCCAAACTTCCACAATAACCCCCTCCTACAGTAACAGCACTTATCTATTCATGAGGCCAGAGCTCTTTAGACCTAACCACCTCTTAAATTAACCCTTTAATATTGTTGCAATAGCAATTAAATTTCAACATGAGTTTTGGAGGAGACATTCAAACCATAGTAATGTCATACTCTTGCCTTAAAGTTCATGCAATAGAAGTTATATGTTTCAAATCAGTTCATTTCCTACCGGCAGGGCTTTATTCTGCAGTGACATCTAGAGGCACGAGGGACTGGAACATACCAGCTTTAGCTGGTAGCCATGTGATGAGTTAATAGTCTGCTACATGTAAAAAGATGTGTAAGCTAGAGTAATGCTAGCTTCTGTTTAAAAACAGAAAAAGGGAGGTCTCCCAAAATGAAAAATAGTTCAAACACAAAGTTTATTTCTCATCTGTGTGTGGCATTTGTTTACAGAAATAGGCTTATATTGGCTCTGCCATCTTTAACACATGGGTTCCATTTCTGGGGATATAAGAGAGGTGTTCTCTTCTTTACATGGTTGAGGAAGTAAAAGAAGATGGAGAAAGTCTTCCTATTTCTTAAACACCTTGGCCAAGAAATGACACATTTAATGGGTCATTTTTATATCATTCATTGGCAAGCAGTTACGTGACCCTATTTAGATGCAAAGGGGCTAAAAAATGTAATCCCTTGATGAATAACCTCTTCCCAGTATCAATTCTGTAGTATAAATGACAGCATGAATTTGGGTGGAAAGGTAGTTTTATCTGGAACAGAAAAGAAGAATGAATATAGAAGTCTACTTTAGTCTCTGGTATCACTGCCCAATTAGGGCACAATTTTCAAACATAATTAAAACATGCTCTTGCCCTCTTACACTCTAAGAGAGACAACTGAAAAGTTCTATTCAGGTCCTGCATCTTGCTAAAGTTATCTGCACCCCACTCCCTAACCTAATCTATGGTGGCGAATAGGAACAGGATAGACATGCTTTTTAAAAAACTCAGTTTTTACAAAGGATAGAAACAATGCAACAGTAACTGGACTCAATATCATGGCAGTGGATTAATTTCCTGTGTTAAGCTATCTGGCAACACTTTGTACCATCCTCTTGCACACTGTTCTTGGTCATTATCCTATGAATGTATGGCTTTGCCTTCAGGGAGGTTCTTGCATGTCCATTATCTCCATGGCCACATATGAAGTAGACATTGGAGAGTCTTACCAACTTGGTAAGACTCAGAATGCTGGGAAGACTTCTTCCTGATGGTTAGTACAGGTTTAGGGAGACACAGTTTGCCTGAACAGGGTAGGCTATAGCAGACTTTTATAAGCCTGGCCCAAGGTTTCTTTGACAATGCAATACAGTGAAAACCTTTAGTAGGTCCATAGACTCTATTTTCATCAGTTCTGGTTGCAAGTAAATGAAGCCAAACTTCTCATCTGTACGTTGATTTTTAGCCTGAAAACTGGCCTTTAGTTACTTGCTTACATGTCCTGTCAATATCCTTTTTGCTCAATTTCATAGTGACCAATTTAAGGAGAAATAAAACAACTGGCTTTAGTAGGAAGGCAACATTCTTAATCTTAAGTTTCCCACTGGGCTGGCTCCTATTGTCTGGTAGTCTGAGTGGTTTTGTCCAGCCTTACTTATCTTTGCTGACTGTTTCTTGATTTAGAGACTTATTTTATCACTTCCTCCGTTTGGGCACAAAAGCCTTAGTTTTCTGTCAGAAATTATTTATAAGGCCCTGAATTATAAGACTCTCAGTCAATTTAGATCACAGGACAAAAACAAAGAAAAATAAAAAGAAAAAACTCGAAAAGCCTATCTTACCACAACTACCTTTTTTTCCTTTTTATCTTGCAAGTGGTAGTTCTAGAGTTGTATCTCTAGTAAGACTTTCCTATGTGGAAGAAAATTTAAAAATTAAAAACAAAAGAGCCAACAGTCAGCAAGAGTATAAGAGTTAAAGGCTTGGTTGGCAAATGGTCTTATGTTCAAGGTCTCTCCAAGTCAACTTTCTAAAATGTTTTGCCGTAATACAGTTATTGCCAATAGTTATCCAGTCCAATATCTGTGCTTCACTTCCTGCCACCTAGTCAGTAAGCCAATGCAATAATTTTAAGTGTTGTTCCTATGGCCCCACTCAATTTAACCATGGTCAGAGGCAATCTGAAATAAAGCTTAAACAAGACAGATGCTTGTTGTCATTTAAGAAGAGAAAAGGTATTTGAGGAAAATCCAGCAGTCTTTTAAATTCATTTTTGTGTGTCACTGAAAAATTTAACAACACAAAATCTGCCCTAACTACTTACAATGCCTCCTGATGTTTCTACTGAAGCCTATCTAGTAAAAATACCTATGAAACCCATAAAATTAACTTCTCTACTTATTCATGCATAGAACCATCAATATGTGAGTCTAGAAGTCAAGTTTAAGCACATACCCTTCATTCTAATTCTGCATCTTTGATTATTAAAGGACTTTTACATTTAGGGATAATCGCAGTTTATAAAGGCTTCTGGAACAAAAACCAAATCTACTCCCAGATACAAGGCAAAATAACTACAACAAAAAGGGAAGAATGGAAAAATAAATCTCTCTTATCAATCTTTAGAGACTAAGTCCTTCACAATAAAGAGATAAAAAGCTTAAAGAAGATATAGGACCTGGAGGTGTTAACACATGACTCCAAATTAGTTTCACTAGGTTTTATATCCTGCAGGCAACAATAATTTACTAATTTTGCTATTTGAAATAAATTATAATACCTCTATTATCAAACCTCAAATTCTTTGCATCCCTCTGAGCTCACAGTCATATCCTTTTCAGACTGCATTTATCACCAGCATATGAATAGGACCTAGAAAATTGGCTGTCTTTTCTTAGCACAGGTCTGAGGGTGTGCTCCATATGGTTTCACAATAGAAAAAACACAAATGTGCATCTTTGAAGAACTAATTATTTTGCCTTTTTTGAGTTTTTTAAATTTAAGATTTGGGATTGTATGAAATCTTGAGGAAAATAAACGCCAATTCTCAGTGGATAAAAATTTCAAGAGTGAATATTGTTTTGCAATTGTCCAACAAAAATGAATCTTAGACAACACTTTATTTTAAAAATATAGCTTGAGGTAAAATATTGAATCTTCAGGGGAGGTGTTGGTGCTGAACTTTGATGCTTCCGGGTTTTAAAGAAAATTATTTTTTAAATAAATTGCTTGTAAAATGGCATATGCCACTAAGATTTTGGGCTGTGGAGTTAGGAGTACAAATGTAACATATCGTAAGTATTTCCAAAGCAAATATAAAACAACAACTCCATTTCAGAATAATATGTTATTTGTCTGTTGTGACAAGCTAACAAAGAATCTCTGCTCTTTCTCCAGCAGCCTCTTCTGTAACGAGGAATCTATCTCACATTTATCACTTTTCATTCTTCTTTAGTTCAACTTAGCTTGGTATTTGATGACAAGCAGTATAATATCTCCAGTATTTTCACATAAAACAGTATAATATCCAGAAACTAATTTGCCATTGACAATTAGAAGATGCTGTTTCATAAAGTACATATTTTCAATTAGTACATACTAAAAGACAAAGGGCAATTCCCATCAGATGGCATTTATATAATTATATTGCAGAGTTATATCTCTTTTATGTTCACCCCCTTCTTTATCCCTACCATGCTTTTCTTTGGCCACTGTAGAGTGATGTCAAGCTGACCTAGCTATGTTGTTTGGCTCATACAATCTGCATAGTGACCTACATTAGTTCAATTAATTCATGTAACTGTTAGCTTCAAATCCCATCCCTCTTTATTTTGTACTTGAAGCCTGAGCGATGTTCAATCAACCTAAATATTATGTGGCTGTGGTTCAAACTTTTGTTCATGGCATCTGCTTTATCTGGAATCAGTTTTCTTTTGGTTATCACACCTACTTTTCTCCTGTGTGCTCCCTTATAATGTTGTGTTAACCTGGAATTTGTATTTAACACATGTACTGTGATTGCTGGGTTTTATACCTGCCCTTTTCTTTAGATCATGAACACGTTAACAATCTGTTTACATCTAGTTAATCTTGTTTATTCCAGCATCTAGAACAGTGCCATGCATAATAACATCTTAATAAAGGCTTTTTAAATGGATTTATAAAGGCAAGAAGATGAAAGCACTCATGACAGCCAGAATGCACTGTGCCATGGAGTGGGAGTGGAAGAGATGGGGACAGTCTGGGGTTTTGGAGAGGAAGAATCCTTCACAAACTGTGTTACAGGAAAGTCTCCATTAAACATTCATATCTTGTATTCTGACTCGTGGACATTTTCCAAACTTTAAGCTGATTTGGATGCAATTACAACTATATTTATACAATATAAAAGTACTGGATTGGGTAAACATATTTATTCTCTCAGTTGGCAAACTGAGATTTTGTCCAAGCCAAGTAATAGGCATCTTAAGTACAAGATTCCAATCCTAAACCAAGTTTTATAATCTGACTTTTATGATCTGGCAGCTAGAGCACCTGAAACAACTCATATTGAAGACTTTCTGGTGACTAGTATTTATGTTTCAAGCCATCAGAGAACCTTCCGGAAGAGCCTAGAATTGGTCTTTCTCAGCATTGTGGAGAAGTCAGCAGAATGAACTTTGCGTTCTGACAAAAATGTAACAATAGAATATCTGGCTGAATATTGAATTTACTAAGAACATATATAAAAAAGGAAAACAGTAGATAAATGAATTAATTTTTGTAACCAAACTTCTTTTGTGTTTTTTAATGTCTTTCTATAGCATCTTAAGTCACCAGCTATCATTTATACAGTTTTCTCTCAGGCAGACATTAATTCACAAGAACCGAGACATGCACTGAAATAACATGGGCTACCTTAAAAGGCATTCTCATTTACGTGGTTATATATTATTGCAAAAAAAATTTAGAAATGAACGACAATGGAAAGGCTACACTTTGGTCTCAGTTTCTCTGGAGAAGATTTGAAGGCAAGAAAATCTGTTTTTTTTTTTTTTTCTTGGGAAGGTTTGCCTGAGGCATTCTCTGAGTCAGACTGCAAAGTGTCATTCCTCTGTTTTCCTCTTTAATATGCTTGAGGTTTTTTTTACTTAATATCAGAGAGGGATCATTTGGGGAGAAAAGCAGCAAACAAACAAAAATTACTGGATAAAGAACATGGATCTTGAATGTCACAAAGAGTGCCTGCAGAAATTGGCCCAGATACAAAGCCACTGCCAATTCTATATGGCATGAAAATTCCTAAAGAATTCAACCCTCCTCATAATTATTTGCTTTGTCTTACACATTGCAATATCCTCTACCATCCTACAAGGTGTACTTAAGTAACGTATATACAAACATTTTCTTCATTCATTTATCCATTGGTGGACACTTCAGTTGATTTCAGAGACTATTATGACAACCGCTGTAATAAACATGGAAAAGCATGTATCTCTTTGACATATTTATTTCATTTTCTTTGGATATATATCCAGTAGTGAAATTGCCAGGTTATATATTAGACCTATTTTACTACAAAGCCATAGTAACCAAAAGAGCTTGGTATTGGCATAAAAACAGACACACAGACCAATGGAAAAAAATAGCCCAGAAATAAATCCTTGTGTACAGCCAACTCACTGTTGACAACAGTGCTAAGAACACACAATGGGGAAAGGACAGTCACTTAAATAAATGTTTTTGGGAAAACTAGATATCCACATGCAGAAGAAGAATAAAATTAGACTATCTTCTTTCACCATATAGAAAAATAAACTCAAAATTGTCTAGAGACTTAAATATAAGATCTGAAACCATGGAAGTGCTAGAAGAAAACATAGAGGGAAAATTCCATGGCATTGGTCCACACAGTGGTTTTTTGGCTATAACCTCAAAAACACAGGCAATAAAAGGAATATAGAATTTTACTGCTTATTTATTCACTTATTTAGAAACTGAACTCACTGAGTTCTTGGTATATAGCTCAGATACAAGGGCCTCTGAGGCTACAGTCAGTCAAGACAAGGTGCTCATCATTCAGTATGTTCAGTAACAGGAGACAAACATGTAAAGTAATACAGTACAGTTGGGCCTCAGTGCCCATGAGTTCTTCATTTGTGAATTCAATCAATGGCAGATCAACGACATTCAGAGAAAAAAAAAAAAGGACGGTTATATATTTGCCAAACATGTAAAGACTAAATAATGCTACTACTATTTGTATAGCATTTATATTATACTCAGTATTAAAAGTAATCTAGAGGTGATTAAAGTATACAAGAGGATATACACAGATTAAACGTAAATGCCACATCATTTTATTTAAGACACCTGAGCATCTGTGAATTCTGGTATCCACAGGGGGTCCTGAAACCAATCCTACATGGACACTGAGGGACAACTCTATGTATAAGTTTTCAAGTGCTCACATAGCAGTATCTCAGCATACAGTGGAGGGCACAAAATTCTACCCATTTGGCCAGCAAATGCTCCATAACATGCAACACATAGAGAAATGCAGAAATGACCTAAACATATAATGCTAACAGGTAAGACAGGTAGAGTAGCTGTGGAGCTAATCTAGTGGTCTTGGAGAAAGATAAAGACCTGCATGGATCAGGAACAGTAAGAATGGATAGAAGGTGGTAAAACCAAGAGTTGTTAATGAGAAAACACATATGAGCTCTATCTCTGTCTGGCAAATGGAAACTGTTAGATATGTTTTGGCTATGTTTGTTGTTTAACTCATTATCTGCAAGCAGATTACTATGAATAAAGTAGTGGGCTCAGGAAAAGCCATCAATTGTTTAAAGAATGAATGAGGATCCTTCTATTTCTAGTAACATAGCAGCAGCAATGGTACTAGGCCTAAGCATGAGAGTCCCATTGCATGAGCTCTGCACACTAGAGGGCCTAAAATGGTCCTTCACTGCCCCCACTCATCTTTACAGGGTAAAAAACATGTGTTCATGCAGACCTGATCATAAGAGTCTCTGTCAGTCTTCTAGATCATGTTTCTGGGACACAGGAACCCCAAATTCCCTGCCCATATGACCTCAGCCTGTTGCACAGCTTACTTAGGTCTCTTCCCTGCATTAGTCATCCTAAGGGCAGCCTGAGCCACTGCTGTTCACATCTCTAGGCTGGAGGGGTGGCTAAGGAATAACTGTTTATAGGGATGGGGTCTAGATTAATGAAAATGAATGTGGTAGCTACATGCAAATGGGAAATCCCCTATATTATGGGACGAACACAATGGTGTAGAGAAGGGGAAGTGGATTGCTGGCTGTAATCCAGGGGCTTCGGGGATAGGGGTTGGTTTCCTTTGTGCTGCTACATTCCAGCACAAATATACGAAAAGTACAATAATTCTAAATTCAAAGCTTACCTTCCATGCCATTATGAAGGTTTAATAGTCAATACTGCAATATAGAAGGTATTTGATGACTTATTTTATGATGTTTAAATATGTAGACATAAGATATTTAGGCTTCTATTTGTACACTTGTCTTGAGCCCTACAAAGACTAACGAGAATTTATGGAGAATAATTTTCTTGAAAAACTTTACCAAACAAAATTCTTACATTAAATGAAATTCAACAAATGCACAGCTGATTTACCAAGAAGGTAAAGAATAATTTCAAAGTCAAAAAAGAACAGATGGAAAATATGAAAAAGATTAGTAAGAGTCATGAGGGATACAATGAGATATGTCTTCCAATTCAAAGAGGAAAATTAAAAAGGAGAGAAGCAAAAATTTTAAAGAAAGAATATCTGAGAACTTCTAGAATAAGAAATATGATTCTTCAGGTTCTGAGAAGCTCAACAAATTCAAAGCTGGATAAACAAAAGCTAATCCCAACCTAAACTCATAACAAAAAAATTCAGAAACAAGAATGGGGAGGGAGATTTTCAAAGCAATTTTGGGGAAAAGCTGTAACAGGTACATTGAAATAAAGATGGAACTGATAATACTTCCCACAGCAACAAAGGAAGCCAAAAGACAGCAGAACAAGTATTTTTAAACTTCTGAAAGTAAGTAACTGTCAACCCAGAATTGAGTACATAAACTATCATTCAAGAGCGAGGGCAAAATAATGGCATTTTCAGATAAAGGTGGATAGTTTATCACAAATAGAGCCTCACTAAAAGAAATTGTTTTGAGAAGTAATCAAATTCAAAAAGAAATATTTCAGAATCTAATGTTTTATTTTAGAGCAAAGAAAATGATAAATATGGGTAAAGTGAAACATTGAGAATAAAAATGTGTAATTGTCATAATAACAATGTCTAACTTTGGGAGTGTTATTAGTTGAACTGTGTCTCCCCTGCATTTGTATGTTGAGGTCCTGACTTTTCTGTGTACTTTATTTGGAGATAGGATCATTACAGAAATAATCAAGTTAAAATAAGATCACCAGTGTGGGCCCCAATCCAATATGACTGGAATCTTTATATAAAAAGGGAAATGAAGGCCTAGTGATACACACAAAGGGAAGAGGATGCAAAGAAACATAGGGCCATCTATAAGCCAAGTAGAGAGGACTGGAACAGAGGGCCTCCTTGGAAGAAACCAGTCCTGCTGACACCTTAATACTGGACTCCAAAGCTCCAAAATGACAATAAATTTCTGTTATTTAAGCCACCTAAATGAGGTAAAAAATACTTAGAATGACAACACTGGGAGGTTATAAAATTTTGTAAGTTCCTTTTGTTGTTCAAGAATACTATAGAGAAATTGATTAATGTCATATTTTAACTTAAACAGGCATGTAAAAATTATGATGAATGAATGATAAGAACAAGAATAATAAATAAACTTTTAAATCAATTGAGAGGAAAAATAAAATTTATACCTAAAAACGAAGTTGAAAAAAATAAAAAAAAAATTAGGAAGAAACACCTAAGAAAAACAGACAAAAAGTAAGTACACAGTGCAAATAATAAAATATTATTTATTTTAAAAAGTAAATAAATTCAACTGTGGAAAGGAAAAGATAGATTGGATAATGAAATGAAATCTAGCAGTATCATTTACAAAAGATACATCTAAAATGTAAGGGCATATTCACATAAAACCAGAGATCTACAATGCCTGACAAACAGTTTGGAAAAAGAATTATGAGAAAATTGTAGTAGGGCCAGTGTGGCAGCTCATCTGTGTAATCCCAGCACTTTGGGAGGCCAAGATGGGAGAATTGATTGAGGCTAAATCTTCAAGACCAGCCTGGACAACATAGTGCAACTCCTATTCCCACAAAAATATTAGTAAGTTAGCCAGGCATGGTTACCCATACGTGTAGTCTCAGCTACTCCAGAGGCTGAGGTGGGAGGATCACATGAGCCCAGGAGTTCAAGGTTACAATGAGCCATGTCCAGTCACTGCACTCCAGCCTGGGCCACAGAGTCTCTTAAAAAAAAAAATCGTAAGATTTCATACTCCCTGTGCCAATAAATGATATTTTTATAACAGGGAGAATATATTTATTCTGATATTTATAATTAGGGAGAAAATATTACTTTTTCATTTAATAACTAAAAATGTATTGGATTTTTAAATAAGAAATTTACTTTCAATAAAGAACACTGATGGTTCACAGAGACAAAAATTTACTTTCTAAATAGTTCATTTTCTGCTGTAAGAATAAGTGAATATTATACTGTTGTTACAAAAGGAGATAACTTTTCAGGCAAGTTGGATATTCATCAGATTATTATTATAGTACTTGCCTAGAAACTTAACAATAAAATCAACTAGGAATATCTAATACAAATATTTTCACATTTTTTGATAACTCATTGTATGTCAGCTGAAAATTAATACAGTAAATACCTATAACTTTGACAGATAGAAAAATTACTATTTATAACTCATTTCACTAGCAAAGAATTAGTCACTTCAAATGAGTAAAAATATATACTTTTTATAACAGAAAATAACATTTTTAGATTTGCTAGAAAAGCATTCACTATTGATTGATCTTTTTAGGGCTATAGTGTATCCCAGAAATTTAATTAAAACTAAAAAAAACCACATTGTTTCTATATTTTTATATATAATGTATACAATATAAATAGAAGTACTAAAATAAATGAAATTGTGGGAATATTTGACTATTTTTTCAAATTAGATTTCACTATGGTATAATAAAAAGAAAATATTAAGGTAGGGATTAATAATATCTGAATAAGAGAACATCCATTTTTCTTACTTGTTGTATAATTTCATTCGGGATTTGCCAAGATAAACACTTTAAACCACCTAATTCTTGGTTGTGTTTGGGGAAGGAGGAAGTGAGCCTGCTGTGTTCATTTTAAGATGTTTAGCAGCACCTTGGACCTTTACCTATGATATGGTTTTGCTGTGTCCTCATCCAAATCTCATCTTGAATTATAGCCTTCATAACTCCCCTGTTTTGTGAGAGAGATCCAGTGGGAGATAATCGAATCATGGGGCACTTTCCCTCATCCTGTTCTTGTGGTAGTAAGTCTCATAAAATCTGATGGTTTTACAAGGGGAACACCTTTCATTTAGCTCTTATTCTCTCTTCCATGCTGCCATGTAAGATATGCCTTTTGCCTTCTACCATGATTGTGAGGCCTCCCCAGCCATGTGGAACTGTGAGTCCATTAAATCTCTTTTTCTTTATAAATTACCCAGTCAGGTATGTCTTTATCAGCATGAAAATGGACAAATACAGTAAATTTGTACTGGTAGAGTGGGGTGATGTTGTGAAGATACCCCAAAATGTGGCAGCAACATTGGAACCAGGTAACAGGCAGAGGTTGCAACAGTTTAGAGTGGTCAGAAAAAGATAAGAAAATGTGGGAAAGTTTGGAACTTTCTAGAGACTTGCTGAATGGCTTTGACCGAAATGCTGATAATGATATGGACAATGAAATCCAGGCTGAAGTAGACTCAGACAGAGATGAGGAACTTATTGGGAAGTGGAGTAAAGCTGACACTTGCTATGTTTTAGCAAATAAACTGGCAGCATTGTACCCCTGCCCTAGAGATTTGTGGAACTTTGAACTTGAGGGAGATGATTTAGGGTTTCTGGTAGAAGAAATCTCTAAGCAGCAAAGCATTCAAAATGTGACTTGGATGTTGTTAAAAGCATTCAGTTTTAATAGGGAAACAGAGCATAAAAGTTTGGAAAATCTGCAGCTGGACTACATGATAGTAAAGAAAAGAAAAACCCACTTCTCAATTTTTCTGAGGAGAAATTCAAGCTGGCTGTACAAATTTGCATAAGTAATGAGGAGCCAAATGTTAATTCCCAAGGCAATGGGGAAAATGTCTCCAGGGAATGTCAGAGACCTTTATGGCAGCCCCCTCACCACAGGCCTGGAGGCCTAGGAGGAAAAAATGGTTTTGTGGGCTGTGCCCAGGGCCCCCTTGCTGTGCACAGCCTAGGTACTTTGTGCCCTGCATCCCAGCTTCTCTAACAAAGGTACAGCTTGGGCTGTGCCTTCAGAGGGTGTAAGCCCCAAGCCTTGGAAGTTTCCCCATGATATTGAGCCTGTGGGTGCACAGAAGTCAAGAATTAAGGTTTGGGAACCTCCACCTAGATTTAAGAAGATGCATGGAAATGCTTGAAAGGTGTAAGATCACTGCAGGTGTGGGGCCCTGTTAGAACCTCTGCCTTAACAGAACCTCTGTTAGGGCAATGCTAAAGGGAAATGTGGGTTGAAGTCCCCTCAAAGTCTCCACTGGGGCACTGCCTAGTGAAGCTATGAGAAGAGGGTCACTGCCCTCCAGACCCCAGCATGGTAGATCCAGCAACAGCTTGCATTGTGCATCTGAAAAAGCCACGGACATTCAATGCCAGCCCAGAAAAGCAACCAGGAAAGGGGCTATACCCTCCAAAGCCACAGGGGCAGAGCTGACCAATATCATGGAAATTCACCTCTTGCATCAGTGTCCTGCATGTGAGACATGAAGTCAAAGAAGATCATTTTGGAGTTTTAAGATTTGACTACCCCACTGGATTTTGGACTTGCACGGTGCCTTTAGCCCCTTTGTTTTGGCCATTTTCTCCTATTTGGAATGGGTATATTTATCTAATGCCTATACCCCCATTGTATCTAGGAAGTAATTAACTTGCTTTTGATCTTACAGGCTCCTAGATGAAAGGGACTTGCCTTGTCTTAAATGAGGCTTTGGACTGTGGACATTTAAATTAATGCTGAAATGAGTTAAGACTTTAGGGGACTGTTGGGAAGGCTTGATTGATCTTGAAATGTGAGGACATGAGATTTGGGAGGTACCAGGGCAGAATGATATGGTTTGGCTCTGTCCCTACCCAAATCTTATCTTGAATTGTAGCTCCTATAATTTCCATGTGTTGTGGGAGGGACCTAGTGAGAGATAACTGAATAATGGAGGCAGTTTCCCCATATTGTTCTTCTGGTAGTGAATAAGTCTCATGAGATTTGAGGGTTTTATAAGGAAAACCCCTTTCACTTGGCTCTCATTCTCTCTGCCCTGCCACCATGTAACATGTGACTTTCACCTTCCACCATGATTGTGAGGCCTCCCCAGCCACGTGAGCTATGAGTTCATTAAACCTCTCTTTCTTTATAAGTTACCCAGTCTTGGGTATGTCTTTATCAGCAGCATGAAAATGAACTAATACACCCACTAGATGCCAAAAACACCTCCTAATCCAACCCCACATCCTTCAAATTGTGATAATCAAAAATACCTATAGACATTGCCAAATATCCCTTCTGGGGCAAAATCATTATTGGCTGAAAATCAGACTTAATTTTGTATTTTTTTAAAACTTTTTTCTGAGTAACACTTCTTCAATAGTCTCAGTTTTATCTATTTTAGATTATACATATGTCCAGCATATAGCCCAGAAAACTTAGTCTAAGACAATGATTGACACTTGAATGGAAGCCATGATGCTTATATGAAGCATGTCTTTTACAGGGTATTTTTAAAGTAGATTAAAACACTTTCAATTCTTTAATATGTCTTCTAAAAAAGCTCATTGGCATTCTTTTTGGCTGGCTATATGTATTAGTTAGATATTTTGGTTGCAAAGACAATCTCCATGAAAATTTAATTTAAAGAAAGAGCAGTTTGAGGATATCTCATGTAACCTAAGGGCAAAATAGCAGCTGGGCTACTTTGATAAGCTAGGATATTGTGAGGACCAGAAATAGTTTCTCTTATTTCTGTTTACATGTTTACTTTATTCTCTTAAACTTTTATTAAGAAAAATTTCAACTACACACAAAATTGAAAGCAATAGTATAATTGGCACCAATTTACATATAACTTAGCCTCATCAATGTCAATATTCTGCCATTCTTGTTTCACCTCTTACTTCTCTCCATATTTTACTCTATTTCATGCTGTGGAGGCAATGCAAGCAAAATCTAGACATTATAACATTTCATTAGTAAATATTTCTGTATGTATTGCTGCGAGATACATGCCCTTTTGTAACGTAATCATAAAACCATTGTTAAATATAAACTCAAAATAAAAATAATTTATTATCATCAAATATCCCATCAGTGCTGAACTGTCCTTGACTGTCTCATAAGTGTCTTTTAATAGTTTTTATTAGAGTACAAACAAGTTCAATACTTTATGTTTTGCAGATGTGTCACTTAAATCTGTTTTAATCTATTAAAATCCTCTCTTTTTTTCTAGTTCCTTTGGTTTGTTAAAAAAAAAAGGCAGATTATTCTCTAAATATTTCTAAATTATAGATTTGACTACCTGTATTACCTTACCATTTGATGTTCCTCTCTCCTTTGTGTATCTTTTACTTTGGGATTTAGATTTATGTGCCAATCAGACACATGTTTAAGTTTATGGCAAGAATATATCATCTGCTGCACTGTGTAGTTCTTATTGCATCACATCAGAAGGTTTAAACAACGGCCAGAAATTCCTTTCTTTTGTGAAGTCATCATATGCACTTTACTCAAATTACATATTTAGCATTAGGTAGTTTTTATGTGTGCAAGTGTACCATATTGACAACAGTTTTCATTAAAATCACAGCATATGAACCCTTTATTAATGGTTTTCTCTTTTTTGAAAAAATATTTTTATTTGTATTTTTTGTGTATATATAGAGTAGATATATTTATGGGGTACGTAAGGTGTTTTCATACAGGCAATGAAATGTAAAATAAGCACATTAGGTATCCATTTCCTAATACATTTATCCTTTAAGTTACAAATACTATAATTTACTCTTTATTTTAAAGTATATAATTAAGTAATTATTGACTACAGTCAGCTGTTGTGCTATCAAATAGTAAATCTTATTCACTCTTTTTTTCTTTCTGTATTTTTGAATGGATTTGAAACCACGTTAGAGCAAAAGCAGAATCACTGGACTTAGTGGATAACTTCCCAAATATTATTTGAAGAGGCAAAAATGCATTTAGATGTTTAATTGCTAGTAAATTTGTTTAAAACAAAAATGTCCTGGCCATATAATCACATGATAAATCCAGTGACAAAACTAATAACAAATCTCTGGATATGACTGGAGCTGTAGACCTCACTAAGCAGTTTTACATCCATAATTTCATTCAGTTCTCAAGACAGATAAGAAGCGATGCTGGCAAGTTGGCTTGTGCATCCCGGATGGATGTGGAACAGTGCTCCTACCTGAGAGTCCATCTGTTGTTGTCCAGAGGAAAAGTTTATCGTTAATAATGTGATTATTTATTTCACGGATGCAGTGTTGCTATCACAGATTGCTTGCTCAATTTTAATGCTCACTTTAAAATAAAAGAATAAAAGTGGCAAAATTTGACTGAGTCTTGATGGATATTATTTAAACAGGAAAAAGAAATAGAAGGCACAGGTTGGAAATGACTGCAGGAATTATCCACATCATATTATGGAGGAGGAAATTTAGACCAAAAGAAAGAAATATAACAAAGAGACCACCATCTGTGGGTGTTATTTTGATTTTTATTGATTTATAAAGTTCTAATTTTCTAAAATAACTCTAATTTCAATTCATAATTCTAATTTATAAATAAGATTATTATCTGTCCATGACAATTTAGCTTTATTCAATACTGCATTAAACTGAGAAATTAAAAATTCAAAATTAGATCTCTGTGAGAAAATGTTGACAGAAGGCCTGTCACTGAGATGTATGCACTAATTCCTCACCAGGCTGTTTCAGAGACAGGAAACAAGGAAAAAAAAAAAATCAAACATATGGATGCCATGAACAGAGGAAAGATTATTTAACATCATCATATTAAATATAACTATAACAATCCTGGTTTGAAAAATATTTAAGAGTACTGCACATTCAAGGCTCTAAACTCATACTGTAGAAGGGATAGCTATGAATTAGAAATAATCATTGTTCAAGCATGTTGGTTAACAAAATGTGTGATAAACAGTTGATAAAAATGAGAGGCAATTAGGCTAAGGCCACCCCAGTGCCCTGGGTTCCTTGTAAGCAAACAGAAATAAAACTCAGTGTCAAAGGTACAAGAAAATTTAACAATCAGGAACAACCAATTGACTTCTAACTAGGGACTTTCTATTGGAATAATCCAAATAAAACTACCTGCAATACTTTCATTTATCAATTACCTTCAGTGTTCATCTTGTAAAAACCTTCCAACCCCTCCCATACCCTGCCTCCTTGCTGGAGCCCCAAACTGCCTGTGGTCTTGAGGCTACCGCATTTATGAATCAGTATCTGGTCAAATCTACTCTTCACAACTTCATGGTATCTAAATTTATCTTTCATCACAATGGAAATAAACAATGGGGACAAAATGATAAATGTTTTAAGTACTGTTAAAATTTTATAGAAAATTAATTCCAACCATGGGTAGTTAGAAAGACTTCATGAAAGAGGTAGCAATTTTAAAGGAAGAATAGGACTCAGGCATTCTAGGCAGAGAAAACAGCAGGGACATAGCACAGAGATTTTAGAGAAAAGTTTAGGTCATCGAGAGAGAAAAATGAATATCCTGGTTCGAGGAAAGAATAACACAGAGGAACAATAGTACCAAGAGATAAATTCTCAGTGGGGTGAAGTCGGGAAGGCTTTGAATCTCATGCTACGAAATGGGGCTTTATTTGATTGACAATGGTGCACTATCAAAGAATTTTTAGAAGAGACATGCATGTTTGCTACAGTGATGTAGAATGATTTTTCTAGGAGATGTATTAAAGATAAATTGAAAGGAAAGGAGAGTGGAGATGTTCAGGGAGTGAACAAGCCAACCTCTAAATCGGGAAATGGAAGTAGGGGCATACAGACATACAAGATAGTTGAGGGTAAGAATAACTAGGTCATGGCTCCATAATGGCTGATACTGCTTGTTACATCAATTTGCTGTTTCCTCTTTTCAGCTAATCAGGTTTTTGTGTTTAAAGTTCAATTTAGATTTCTAAATAATATAATTTTAAAATGCCAAAAATTAAGCCAATTGAATAATAACATAGATGTATACTGTTTTTTTTTTCTTCCTGCCATAAAGTGGTGCCAAACGATGCCTGGCAAACATAAGTAATTTTTTCAAAGGTCAAGTGCAGACTGCAAACACCATATAAACAAAGGGGACAGTGGTACTTAGTTGCCTTTGTTTTAGGTTTTAGTGACCAGCTGACAAACAATGGAAGACCACAACCATCAAAAAGCCTATCTGCATATTCATCTATATAATCAATCAGTGTTCATATGTAAAATATGTGGTTAGAAATAACCTATAAAAATATATATCTTTTGAGACCAGTATAAGTTATCAAGACCAGAAAAGATTCCTTACATGAGAAAAGTGAGGAGAATAATCCAAGTATTATATTTCATAACTGAGACACTGACAAACTCATATGATCAATTTGCTAACACCTGTAAAGAATACAAGTATAACTATATAGAGATCAATGTATAAATATTTGAAAGAAAAGATAAACGTAGTTTATGTATCACCACATGACAGAGAGGCAGGCACTCTTGATGAGAGAAAAGTAAAGCCCTCTGTAGATCATGTAGTCTCAGAACTTCAGCCAAGCTTTTGTTTTCGCCATATGTAATATTTCTGAACACAGTTAAAATGCTTGTTAACTGGTATTATCTCCACATCCTCTGGGTCCCATGGGGTCCTACTGGACGCTCTTGCCACTCTATCAGGCAGTGCAGGGTAGTCCCAGAGTGAATGTATCTCTTTTGTATTATTCTTTTTTGCTTTTAGTTATTCCTTTATAATGGGAATCATATACATTTATATGTAAATGGGATTCTTTCTTGCGGATTTAGATGTATTCAAACCCCTCCCAAATCAGATTGAAGCATGTGTCTCTATGGGTGATGGGGAAGGGGCACAGTGGGATTGCTACAACAAGGATACAAAGTGACAAGCATTAACCTTTAATTTCTGATCGCCTTGTGCCCTGCCCCTGGACCAACCTGGGAGTGGCCAAATTAATTCATTCCTTCACTCATGCATTCACTTATTCATTCACTCATTCAATAAATGTTTCTTAGATGCTGATTTTATTTCAAATACTATCCTAGGCCCTGGAGATATAATGCGAACTATTCGTTTATCCTTGTGGAGCTTATGATGTAGTTGTGTTTCTAGAAAAGCAAATAGATAATATTTCAGGTGGTGGTAAATTCTATGGGAAAAAAAGAAAACAAATTAAGGAGACCAAAGTACCAACATAGGGTGAGGGGAGGTGAAGGGAAAGTGCTATTATTAAAGTGGCCCATGCAATGGCTCATGCCTGTAACCCCAACACTTTAGGAGGTGGAGTCGAGAGGAGTGTTTGAGACCAGGAGTTCTAGACCAACCTGGGCCACACGGTGAGACCTGATCAACAAAAAAAAAAAAAAAAAAAAAAAGCTAGCTGTGGTGGCATGTGCTTGTAGTCCCATGTACTCAGAAGGCTGAGGCAGGAGGATTGCTTGAGCCCAGGGTAACAGAATGAGACCTGTTTAATAAATAAATATTAAATATATAAATAAATATAAATAAATGGTAGTCAGCAAATGCCTTGATAAGATGGCATTTGAGCAAGTCCTGAAGAAAAGAAAGGATTGAACCATGCAAACAACTATAGGAAGAGAATTCCAGGCAAAGAAAAGAGCTAGGCAAAGGTTCTGAGAGAACATGTTTGGTTCATTTGAGAAACAGTAGAGATCAACCAGTGAGGCTAGACAGGAAAGAGTGAGAGGAACAGGGATAACAGTGCTGGGATCTTAATTTTTCTAGGTTACCAAGTGACAAAACAGAGAAGTTAATATTTAAAAAAAAAATAATGGCTGGGCGTGGTAGCTCATGCCTGTAATCCCAGCACTTTGAGAGGCCTAGGCAGTGGATCAAGAGGTCAAGAGATTGAGATCATCCTGGTCAACATGGTGAAACCCCGTCTCTATTAAAAATACAAAAAATTAGCTGGGCATGGTGGCGCATGCCTGTAATCCCAGCTACTCGGGAGGCTGGGGCAGGAGAATTGCCTGAACCCAGGAGGCGGAGGTTGCAGTGAGCCGAGATTGCGCCATTGCACTCCAGCCTGGGTAACAAGAGTGAAAACTCGGTCTCAAAAATAATAATAATAACTTATTACTTACAGTTCCTGAGAGAAGGGAGGCAACTTTCCACACAGGGCCACAAAGGGAAGTACCAGGTTTGTTCAGAAGGCAGAAGCAAGAACAAGGGGAAGGCACTAGACAAAGCTTTTACTGGGATTCCATGATAAAGGCAAGGCAGGGCAGGGTAAAAAGCTTAGAACTGGCTAGTTGGAATAGTTCTAGTGGGATGTGGGGCATAGAGCTGTCCTTGGTTGTCTGGTATCTGACTCTGGGTTGGTTTAGTGCAGAAGAAATACTGGCTTGGTTTATGAAAGTTAGACAAGGAGGTGGTTGAGGGTATAGGCTAGGGATTGGGTATAGGGTTTGTAATATGATTTTCATGCTCTGGGAAAACTGGATCACAGAGAGATATAAACAACTTTTGCTGTTAATTTGGCCTTGTGATGAATGACCACAAAACAGACAAAGAGGAGATTTAAAAAAAAAAAAAAAAAAGTTAATATACAGTGATAGGACACAAAGCCAGAAAAGGAAAAGGGAGCAGATGATTGATATGAATATCTGTCAGTCATTGTAGGTATTTTAATTTTTGCTCTAGGTGAGCAATTGGAGAGTTTTGAGCAGAGGAATGGCATAATCCGACGTATTTTAAAGGGATCTTGGCAGGGCATGGTGGCTCATACCTGTAATCCCAGCATTTTGGGAGGCTAAAGCATGTGGATCTCCTGAGGTCAGGAGTACAAGACCACCCTGGCCAACATGGTGAAACCCCATCTTCATTAAAAATACAAAAATTAGCTGGGTGTGGTGGCAGATGCCTGCAATCCCAGCTACCTCAGAGGTGGAGTCAGGAGACTAGCCTGAACCCTGGAGGCAAAGGTTACAGTGAGCCGAGATCGAGATCGCATCCCTGCACCCTAGCCTGGGTGACAGAAGGAGACGTATAAGTGAATGAATGAATGAATGAATGAATGAATGAATGAATGGATTTCTATAGTTCCTGGGCTGCTATGTTGAAAATGGTTTGCAGAAAGAAGAATTTCAGTAGCTTGACTTTTGACTTTTTAAGTTTAAACTGTCTATAAAAGAAACAGATGAAAATGTTGAAAAGTAGGTTACATATAATGGTTCCTGAGTACAGATTTGGAAATCTTTGTTGTATTTTAGATAGTGTTTAAAGCTGTGAGATTAGATGAGATCCCTCTAGTGTGGGCTAGATAGAGAAGTGCGATGACCAAGCTCTGTGGAACTGCGGCACTGAGAGATTAGGGTAAGGAGAAGAAACCAATAACTGACTCAGCAGTAGTCAATGTGTAGAGAAGGAAACCCTAAATACTGCTACGGAAGCTTTGTGAAAAAAAGTGTTTTGAGAAGAAGGGATTAAGTGTCAAATGCTGATGATGGTATTAATAAGATAAGATCTGCTAATTGAACGGATTTAACGTTATTTGAAAGTCTTTGGTGATATTGATAAGACCTATTTTAGTGGAGTAGCGTTGGTGAAAGACTATTTGGAGAGGATTCAAGAGAAAATGGGAGGAGAGAACTTTGAGACAAGAGTATAGCCAGCCTTTTTGAAGAATTTTGTTGTACAAGAGAGCAGATAATTATAGAGCATATGGAGATAAATAATGGGTCAAGGAAGTAGTTTTGTTGTTTTTAACAGGGTTGATATTACAATATGTTTTTATGCCTGAGGGGTTGAGCCAGCATACTGGAAAATAACAGAGACTACTGGATTGAGAGGGGGAAATTAATGGAGAAATGTTCTTAAGTATAAAGGGATAAAAGTCAAGCGACCAAATAAGAGGGTTAGTATTAGATAGAAGCAAGAGGACTTTATTCTTAAGAACAGCAGGGATTGCAGAGTACAGGAATTAGAAATATGGATATATAATGAAGGGTGTGGTAGAAGTTATTTTCTGATTGTTTTCTATTTTCTTTAGTGTAATAGGAAGCTGAGACCAGAGAAGGGAGCAGATACTGAGTATTTTTTCCCTTCTCACAACTGAGGCATAAACCATCTTTCTATCATTGGCAGACAATAACACACATAGAATAGTGTCTACAGCCACTGGACCACATCTCTGGAGGCAGGTGTATTAGGAACACAACCACTAGGGGTAGCTTCACTCCACGTAACTCAGATGTGCCTCTGGAGAATGGTTGCCCATCCAAACTCCACTGGGAATCTATTATCTAAATGAGTTTTCTCCAAAGATACTCTCTACTGCTTGCAAATATGTTTTTACTGGACTTGTCTTTATTGTTTACCAGACATGCCTCAGACTGTATGAGATTTAGAAATGGATTCAGCACTGGTTCCAACTAATATAGAAATAAATAAGTCACAAATATGTAATGACAACTGTGATAAGTGCAATGAAAAGGAGAGATGAAATTTGAGCAGCGATCTGAAGGAGACATGAGATAGGCTAAAACGAAGAGAAGAAAGAACATCTACAAAAACAGTGAAGTGGGTATCGAAGACAATGAAGCCAGTGAGGCAAGAACACAGAAGATGAAGGAGAAAGGGGTGATAGAGATGGGGAGTGATAAACTTGGGGAGCTAGAACAGAGCTAGATAGTGCAGAGCCTTGTAGGTAACTTTCTGAATTTTTGTTTTTAACATAAAACCAGTGGAAATCTATTGAGGTCATTTAAATAAACCTGTGACATGGTAAGATTTGCAATGTAAAAGCAGTTCAGAACTAAGGCAGCTGGAAGTTCTCACCTTGAAGCTCAATGCATAAAGAGGAATTTTTTCTTTATACAGTGAGGTTCAATGGTACCTGTGGTGATTTAAAGGAGCCATGGAGAATCAGACATGCATGCCCAAAGTGCTATAGATATTTGAAGGCCAAAAGAGTAAACAGATAAAAGGAAGCTGAAGAGATAATACAGAATTAGTCCATCATTTAATCCTTCTACCTTGCAATTCTGTAACCTACAGACTAAATATCTCAATATTTGTCTTACCAGTAGTTTCCATTCCTGATTTTCCGTTTATTAGTCTTCCCTGAGTCCAGCACTGGTTTCTCCTACTTTCTCACTGAATCATAAATACTATCATTTCTTCGGTGTTCCCAAAGGTTTTATAAGGTCAGAACTTAAAGTCCTTTTGCATAGCACACCCTTCCCTCCACTGTACTTGCTTCTGAATTTCTACCCATAGGTACATGAAGGTAGTTACGCATTCTCATCTCCAGTAAGTCATTATATACAGACCATTAACTAGAGTTTTCCCTCCTTCAATTTCCCCATAGAAAATGCTCAAAAGAGGGCAGGATTCGGGGATCAACTAATAGTATTACTCCAAGGCCAAGCAATTATTTACTTAAAGGAAATCAGGCAGAATTATTTTGGCTGATAATTTAATCAATGTTATATTTTTTAATTAAAATAACAATGTGCTGAATGATTACTATTGCACTAGGTAATGGTTTTCAGCTGTGTATCACTGGTAAATATTTAGCTTGAACCAAAATTCACTATATAGCTGAAAACCTCAACTTTATAGTAACATGAGGAAAAAGAGACAGTTTTCCTTTTAATACGAGCAAAAGTTACTAACTATGATGAGCTTCAATCAAGTTGTTAGGGTGCCATAAATAGTAATGAGAAGGAAAAAAAGTGTTAAAATTTTCTTTTTAAAATGGTAATCTAACTGAATAATTTTTCTAAATGTCCTGCTTAAGTTAAAATGCATGTGTTACTATTCTAAAGCATAACAACTTTGTTATATAGTATTTAACAACTTTGTTGAAAGTATTTGAATACTTTAAAAGTATTCAAATACTTTACGTGTATTAGGACACTTTTAAGGTATTTTCAGTCCAATTTATTCAATAATGAAAATAATCCTACCTAGACTTCATTTACTTTTCACATGTATGTAGGGTCATATTCACTATGTCATCATGATTGTTAAATTAGAGACCTTCCCATCATGATGGCAAATACTAATGGGAACCACAGAATAGTGCTGTCCCAAAAATTCCTCCAGACCTTTGAGACTTGCCTTTTAGCTCAGCTTAAAGATTCGCTTGGTTTCAGGATCTCCTGAGTTAACACAATCAATGATTTCTCGTGTGTAACTCTCAATATTTTCCAGACAATGGCATTTTTTCAATGAAATTTTATTTAAAAAAAAATCAGTATAGGAGATTAGGTCTGGGCTAAGAAGAACTTTGCACAGTTGTAGAAAAGACAATGGTCTTGCTCTTTATATCTGCATTAGAAATAAAAATTATGAGGTATGGCGAACGCCTTTCATTGCTTAAATAATAGCTGCTCCATCCTCTGCCCTATTATTCTTTCCTGGTAGATTTTAATTTCCAAACTGAAGACGTAGAAAATGCCAGACAGTCAGTCTTTCCCAAGTAGACCATAGGCATGTAACAACCTATGTCGATGGGACCCAAGGTTTAGGTTGCTGATAAGCTTCTGGGAAAGATTTTCATTTTCATAAAAAGTGGATGATACCTGGAGCTGCTGTAAGCTTCTATTGACCAAGAGAAAACAAACCTAAGAATTAAGGCCAGCACATTGAAATTGTAGAGAAGATGGGGAGAAAGTGCTTTGGTCCATGGTGTTATAATACAGACTCTAAACCAAACTTGGAACTAGCTTACATCTAAGTTCTATGTTATATGGTCTATCATATTTTCTCCTAGTGTAAGCCATCTTTACTTGAGAAAAATGACCTGATTAATTCTCTAATTAAACACATTAATTAAACATAATAGTAGTCATAAGTGGAAAAGTAATGGATGGTTCTTATCTCTGGATGCTTTTAAAATAATTTATCTTGATTATTTAGGTTGTTAATGATAAACAAACCTGGAAGTCACAGAGTTATGAAGCATGGCTTGCTACAAAATGCCATGTCCACTGCATAATTAAGAGTATAAAATGCGTTTGATGACCACAACAGCTCTCTTTGTCAGCAATGCCCCACAGGCATCACTCAGAGATTTTACAAATTAAATCTCAGGTAGGATAGATGCTAATGTGCAAGGAAAGATGTAGACAGTTCTGTTATTAGTCCCAGACTTTGCCATAATTCACCTTTGTTTCTTTTGAATTCTTAGTAAAGTTTTATACTGGGCTAGTTCTCTAGATTTTGTGACTATCATTTGATAAATTCAACCCTTAATGATATCTCACTGACATTCCTTTTAGCTTTCATTTTCTAATGTGAAATACAAAATGGCAACTCAAGCAGGACAGTATTTTCAGAAGATGCCTAAACGGTACATGTATTAGAAAGAAATTTTGCTGTAAAGTGATATCTAAGACTGGGTAATTTATAAAGAAAAGAAGTTTAATTGACTCAAGGTTCTGTAGGCTTTACAGGAAGCATGATGCTGGTATCTGCTTGGCTTCTGGTGAAGCCTCAGGGAGCTTTCAGACATGGCAGAAGGTAAAGTAGGAGCAGGTACTTCACAAGGCAAAGCAGGAGCAAGCAAGAAAGAGTATTGGGGGGCGGGCAGGTGCCACACTTTTAAATGACCAGATCTTGGTAGAACTCACTATCATTAAGACAGTACCAAGCCATGAGGGATCCGCCCCCATGATCCAAACACTTTTCACCAGGCCCCACCTCCAGCATGGAGATTACAATTCAACATGAGATTTTGGCCAGAAAATATCCATACTATATCAGTACAATTTGATGTCTTTTAATTTGCTCTGTATTGGTTACTTCTAACAAAAAGCCAGACTTTGAGGCTGGCCACAGATAATTTTTCTAAAACTGTGGTTTGAATTCTGAAGAAGATGATCACACATTCTCCAGAAATCTTGGATTTTTAGCTGGTTGTGGTAAATAGTCATCTGGTTTGAAGAGCAGGAGAGTATGCTTGAAGTAGAAGTAAGAGTATGTGCCTGGATATTTGAGCGTCTTACTGTAGAGACTAGTATTTTCCCTCTCAAAGGCATATTTTCTCTCTTACATAGTAATAAGATTTTTGGATGAATACAGAAATGCTCAATTTAAGACAACAATTCTCAACTTCTCTTCAAACTAGGTAAGAGATTGTGACTAAGTTCTAGCCAATGAATGCGAATGGCTTAATCATGTGCAATATCCAAATCATGGCTATAAAGAAATGTGCCCTCTATTTTCTGTTTTTATTCTCTTTTCCTCTGACTGATAAAACCCATGTTGTGCCACAAGATGGACACTGTTATTAAAGATAAAAATGCAACAAAATAGAGGGACTCTAGATATTTGATAATTACAGATTTAGAATGCTAGCCTCAACCAAACACTTATACTTTCACATGAAAGGGAAAAAGGTCGCTTTGATCAATTCACTATAATCTCTGCTCTCTACTACTGGCCTAAACCAGTACTCCAACTAATATATTCACCCATCTCCATAATGATTTGGTATTCACCTTCTTCCTACACATTATATTTGGTACCTTAAAATATTAAGTTTGCATGTATTTTCTACCCATTCCATCTTTAAAACTATGTTCCACTAAAAGTTCAACTCATTACTTCACAAAAAAGGCAGAGTACATATTGGGGAATATCTAGCAGTCTCTGTCACGTTGGATTATTTTGGTAAATGAACAACATACAATTTTGGTAGATACAGTGGCTTAAAATGTTATTTTTTAATGTTTATTTTGAGATGGAGTCTCGCTTTGTTGCCCAGGCTGGAGTGCAGCGGTACGATCTTGGCTCACTGCAACCTCCGCCTCTGTTCAAAAGAGTCTTATGCCTAAGTCTCCAAGAAGCTGGAATTACAAGTGTGTACCACAATGCCCAGCTAATTTTTATATTTTTAGTAGAGATGGAGTTTTGCCTTGTTGGCCAGGCTGGTCTCAAACTCCTGGGCTCAAATGATCTGCTTGCCTTGGCCTTCCAAAGGGCTGAGATTATAGGTGTGAGCCACCATGCCAGCCTTGAAATGTTATTTAACAAATTATATTTCTCAATTATCACCATCCATAGATTTTCCTCACCTGTTATTTTAAGAAAACATTATAATAGCATTTACCTGAACTTTTTAATATAAGCTCTTTTTTGCACCATGAGCTTTCTTCAAATAATCAGGTAGTTTTAGTTTTCTAACAAGTCATTTTTGTTGGAAAGATGTCAGTATAAAAGTTCCCACATTTACACACTCTTAAGTTAGGAGTTATTACGCATGCAAAAAAGCTGTACTCTAGGGCAAAAGCCCCTTAACTCTCATCTTTTTACAAGCATTTGGAAGAAGGGTAGTATAAGGTCATTTTATTTTATTCTACATCATTTTCTTTTTTGTTGTTGTTGTTGCTGATTTTGATGTATTATAGGAATTTTGTTCACCATCACCTAAAAAGTACAAAACTAGTGGCAATGAGAAAAGTATCTGAAAAAGAAAATTTCTGATTTGGAATAAAAATAATAAAAATGAAGCAATATTTAAGAAAATAATGGTGCATGAGAAATAATTATAGGAAGTATTATCTTAAAAGAAAAGAGCAAATTATGCAATGTGTGGAAAGAGCTATGTGTCTTTTCAATATAACATAGCAAAATGATGAGAAAAAATTAGTGACAAATGGGAAAACCAAATCTGTGTGACTATATCCAGAGTTCACAAGCTTTGCTAGATGTTGGAATTACTGAGAAGGCAAAAAAATACTCATGACTGCTTGCCATTCCTTAAAGAACCTATTCTAATTGGTCTTTAATATAGCATATGGCATGTGGCCTAGATGCCTAGATTTTTAAAATCTTTCTACTGATTCTATTGTGCAGCCAAGGTTGAGAATCACTGGACTAAGCATTAATGTCACTAACAACCGTCATTAATGGCATTAAAGTCAAATGTCAATTAGTTTAATATTAACGCAGAAGAAGGCTGGAAATTCATCTAAAATATTAAAATCAGAGAGGGGTCTGATTGTACAACTGTCTCAAGCCACACAGGGTCAGTGCCTGTTACCCCATCAGTAATGGGGTAACTTCTAAGATTCTGTTAAGATAAAACTAGCCAACCAAACCTTCTTCAATGATGGAAATGTTCTAATCTGTGTTGTTCAATATAATAGCCACTTGACTACTGAGGATTTGAAATGTGGCTAGTGAAACCGAGGCACTAAATTGCTAATGTTATTTACTTAATGAAAAACATTTTAAAATATAATCGTTTTATTTATTTATATTTAAATGTAAATAGACATCAGTGGCAAGTGGCTATCTTATTGGATGCTGCAGCTCCAAAATAAACTCAGAGGACATTGAATTGGAGCATTACCTGATTCCACAGATTTTCAATGTTGCAAAGTAGGTAGCCTATTTTAGATAAAAATTCCAGATACGACATATATTTGTAAGAAAGACACATATGAATTTTTTAAACCTCCAAAGAACATACTCATACTCTTTTACTTACAGAAAGAAGTACAGCTAGTGCTCGACTTACGACCACGATTGGTTCTGACAGATTGGTCGTAACACGATTTGGTCATAAGTTGAGTAGGCTATATGCACACGGAGATGGTAGTGCTGCCAGAAGCTGGTCCGCACTGTCATACGCCCAGCTGGGCAACGTTTGCGCTGCCAGACGCGGGGCAGTCGTGGCTAGCGATTGTGGTAGTAAAGTCGAATGGTCGTAAGTTGCATAGGTCGTAAGTCGATCAATATCTGTAAAGCTTTAATCACCTTTTGCAAGTCTTGAAACTGAAAAAGTAGGTATATAAACTGACTTTCAGAAAAAAATCTGGTTGTAAATATGAGTTTATATTTGTTTTTTATTTTGATGATTTTAATTAATCAACCACTTAATTTTTAATATAAAAGTATGGCAGTAAGCTTCATGTCTAAAATAAATTCATAAAAAGAGACATATAGCAGTATAAAGTAAGACTCTGTGCCAATAAAATAAGCATGTTTCTTTTTCTAAATTAGACTCGTGTGCTTACACACTAGACACTGGGTTAACAGCTATTTATGTATATTCTTATTTTCACAACTATCATTTGAGGTAGGTACTGTCACACACATTAAACACATGCAGAAACTGAAGCTCACAGTGGTTAATAATTCCTTCAATTTCACCTAGTTTATGAATGTTACAGCTGAATGCTGCGTTCTATCTTCATTAGTAGTAATAACTGGCAGACCTCCTTATAATTATGTAGGAATAGTTAATGGTGTTATTTTTTTTTTTGCTAGCCAACGTTTCACTGCTAAAATAAATGCTCTATCAACAGAATACAATTGGCTGCTGTCTGAACAAGTGTTACTTATTTGTGTACTTGTGAATGTATATTTACTTCATTAATACCACTTACATTTCTGTAACTCTAACTCTCCAGCAGTAGTTTGAACAAAGCCAGATTCTAGAAGCCACGGTAACAAAATATTTATTACTATTCAGAGATTAGAACAATTCATTGCTTTTCATTGTAGCTTTGCCAAGGTAGCATGAACAAAAGTAGGAAAGTGGTTATCACTCACATCTTTTAAGAGCCATTTGAAGTAAAGATAATTAGGCAAAATACACTTCAAAAAGAATGTGCTGATTTACACATTTCTTCACCAAATGACAATGGCATTTAAAATCTAAATTTATAGCAAAGAGATATCACAGGATTTTGAAGCGACAAAGCCTTTTCTAGCTGAAGTGCAAAAATGAAGAGACAAATAATAAAACCTTAGAGACATGTCTAAAAATGTGACACTATACACCAAACATCTATATCAAGGTGTCTCCAGAAAAGCTTGATGTACACTTAAAATGCACGATACTGCCACAGCAGAGTGTTTTTCAAAATGTATCGCTTGATTTTGTATATTTCACTCAAGATTCCACTAGAAAGATGTTAGGCTAGCCAAATTATTGTTCCTTCAAGGTTATTTTCTGGATACTTTGGAGATGAGTATCTCCAAGGCCTCATCTTACAGACTAAAGTTGCTATTTTCAATCAGTGTAACAAGGCAACACATTTGAAAATTCATATTAGCTTATGCTTCAATGCTGCCTTTATTTCTGGTTAACACAAATGGTTATATTCCTAATCATATTTCAATCTTCAAAAAATTATGAAATCATATGAAATAAAATTCAACTTCAATAACTGAAAATAGTTATTAATTTCACCAATTCCAGCCACTTTGCTTGGCACTTTATCTAATGCAATTCCACTTTATGAAGAAAAATTATTTTCCATAATCTGTCTATGAAGAAACTAAGGATGACTTAGGTAAATGACTTCCCAAAAGTAACACAGCCAGTAGGTAGAGGTGCCTGCAAAATCCACGCTCTCAATTTTCTTCCTTTATGCTAAAATGAGAAAATACCTGGATGTGGCTAAACATTTTCTAGTCTTTTCTTGTTTGAAAGCAGACTATTATGCCTTTCACAAAAAAAGGCTACTTTGAAGAAACCAAGGACACTAGTCATATAATCTACTCCTCCAAAAATATTTGTACTATCTCACAAATTATCCAAAAATTCCCAACAAGAAATCATCTTTCATTTTCATAACATGTTGAAGCCTTATTTTACCAAAGAAAAAACTGAAAATAATAAATTCATGAACTTGAATGTTTATTATTGTTTTTATTCTATACTGTATATTTACTCTTTTCTTATTGAGATCCCAAACTTAGTACAGAGCTATAACATTGTTACAATAGGACAGGTGGTAATTAACTTAAAAAGAAAACAAGACCATATAAATACTAGAAGAAAATACAGGGTCATATCTTTATAGTGTTACAAATTATGACCTCAAATATTCATTAAAAGTTTTATAAATTCAACTTCATCGATAGATATAAAGACATAGTTATACAAAACTTTTTATAATTAAAACACTATAATGCAAAGCAAATTACAAAACTCTCAAATCACGTACATCAGAGAGAGAATATATGGAAGCTACTTAAAGCTAAGAATTAAAAAAAAAAACACAGCACCCAATAGAAAAATGGACAAATATGAAACTGATGTTTATAAGTTAAAAGAAAAAGCAGATTTCCCTTAAATACATGAAAGCATAGTCAATCTCTCTGAGAACAAATGACCTTGGGATCAGAACAAAGGAATAACAAACACCGAACTGCACCAAAATATAATTTTTAACCTATAATAGACATGACAAGAACCTAAAGTTTACAACTCTTTTGGCAAATTTGTGAAAAAATATAACTTCTCTAATATGCTGCTATTGGATGTAAAATAGTGAGACCGTATGGAGGCAACTTGAGAATGACTATTAAAATGAAAATGCACTCGCTGTTGATTTATCAGTCTCTACTTCTGAGAATTCATTCTGCTAATTTATCTGCATGTATACAGCATGAGATATGTAAATGGTAATTCAATTTTTTTTTGTGATAGCAATAGACTAAGAAAACAACAAAAAACATCATCAGTAGGGACATACTATATAACTATTTTCCTATTCATAAGTATTTTTTTCCTGTTTTCACTTTTTGCTCAACATAATATGCCCCTGTCTTGTTCTAGAAGGGAAATGACATAAACTGGCCTGTGAACATATGGAATTCTGGGAGTAAGACCCAGATAGAGTCATAAAAGTTTGTCTGGAAAATATCAGAACAGAACTCACACCACCTCCCTGCTCTCAAGAGAATCTGGCACAGCACGATCACCAAGTCAGAGGGAGGGAAGCAAACCTGAGTCAGCTCCCAGGCAGTGATTAGTGTTCAAGGGAGATATCACTCTAAGGAAAAGGATTGAGGTCATGGAATTAAGAGAAGAAACAGATGGAAGAATCATTTGAACCATATCCAGGTCTTCTGAAAATGATGAGACAGAAGAGAAAGAGAAAATTGCTTCAGACAGTTTTGCTGAGAAATTTGCCTCAGATAAATTTTGGAGTAAGGTCAGAGACCTCTAGGCAGAGGTGGTTAAAAAAAAAAAAAAGAAAGAAAGAAAGAAAAGAGCGAATACATTCTTCCTTCCTATCTTCAACATGCCAGAGTAGCTTTACTAAGATGCTGCCTGATCGTTTCTCTCCAGACACTTTTGCCAATGATCGTAACACTTTATAGAAACATTTCTGAAATTGATTCATTAATGATGAGAAATCTCTTCACTGATTAGATGACCAGGCTACAGTCTCACCTGCCAGGCAGTGCAGCTGCAGATCTTGGCTGACCGTCATGTCAGGTGAGAAAGAGACTAACGCAAAATGAATGCTTTTATAAATTGCAAGATGATCTTCTGCTGATTGATATTCCTGAGTTGAATTACTAACATAGATTTTGGGAAGAAAAAAGAGGGAAAGACAAAGACAGGCATTAATTATATTTTTGTATTTCTCAGGCAAAATGTCAGCATGTTACTTGTGCTTTCTCTTAATAGTCTCATAAATGTTAAAACTTAGGCATTATTATCCTTCATTTTGCAGATGAGAAAGTTGGGACTTAATAAAGTTTTTAGACTTATCTGTGATCACATAGAGGCAGAGATCAAATATGAATGTGAAATGGTCCAATTCTGAAGTTCCTGTATCTTCTTTTAATATATGTATTTTTTATTGTACTTTAGGTTCTGGGGTATATGTGCAGATCATGCAGGACTGTTGCATAGGAACATACATGGCAATGTAGTTTGCTACCTCCATCCCCCCATCTAAATACATACTATTGTTTCTATTTCAAATGTCAGAAACTTGGGTTTTACCCTATGTGCAACTTAACAGGTTGGTCTGCCATGGATGCTGGCACAACACATGAGACTCCTGGGTCAGAGACAAATGTCAGTTTATTACTTACAAAATAGCAATAGATAGAATGTATCATTTTTCTTATATCACTTCCTCAGGCTCCAAATACCATAGGTGACACGAAAAGGGGCAGATGATACCTGCACATGCCATGGGCTCTGTTACAGGAGAAGAATGCCAAATTTAAGGAATTTTACTGTTTTATAATAGTCAATGAGCGTAACTGCCTTTTGCCCTAGAGAAACACGTTTTTTTCCCCTGTAAACAGTAAAACAGATCATCTCTGTCTTCCAAGACTGTTCGCTATAAAAATACCTTTGAAAAGATGATCTAGAACAAAGACCATCAGTGTTTCTGTTCACAAGGTGTACAGAAATAAGAGACTTGTGAAGAATGGTCTCTCAATACCAATCCAAAAATTGTATTATACTATTGTTTACCATAGACTTTATAACAATTTATAATATCTTCTAAACAATATTTGTGCCCTTCTTTCCAAAATGGTGGCGGAGAAGCAAGCTTGCTTCACTCACCACAGCAGAAAACCAAAAACAAATATATATCACCAAGATTATTATCAATAATATCCCCCAATTCAAATATAAGAATGAGTACGTTCCTGGGGACACACAGAGGTGAATAAATTCAAAAATGGAGAAATCATACCCAGTGTCTTTACAGACTACATAAAATAAAATACTAATCACTAACAAGAGGACCTTATAAACGAGAAAAACAGACGGAAATGAAACAACATGCTCCTGAATAACCTATAGGTCAATGAAGAATTTAAGAAGGGAATTTTAAAATATTGAAACAAATGAAAATCAAAATACAATATACCAAAATTTAAGAGATAAAGCAAAATCAATATTGAGTGAAATCTATAACAATAAATGCCTACATCACAAAGTTTAAATATTTCAAATAAACAACCTCATGATGCATCTCGAGGAACCACAAATGCAAAAGCAAACCAAAACCAAATTAGTACAAGGCAAGAAATAATAAAGATCAGAGTAAAAATAAATGAAATCGAGATAATAAAAACAATGTAGAAGATTGACACTACAAAAGGGTTTTTATTTTGGATGGTAAAGATAAACAAAATTGACAAACTTTTTGTTATACTAAGAAAAATTAAACCCAGAAGACCCAAATAAAGAAAATCCCAAACAAGAAAGAAAACCTAACAACCACAGGAATAGAAAGAATCATTAGATACTATTACAGACAATTTTACAACAATAAATTGTAATTGCTTTGTTCTATGTTTCTATCTTGGGATTTTAGAACATGTATTGTATAGTTGTTTGAACTCTTTATGTAACATTAACTACTTGTATGTAGCGTAAATGTTTTCCCATTTTATGTATTGTTTTTATTTATGTATCATTAAAGAGCATAGAATATTTTGAAATATAAAACAGTCTATCAACAGTTTTTTCATGATTACTTCTATTTCAGAATAAGCAAGTTATCACATAGGTTGATAAATATTAAATTGTAATTTCAGCTATTTTTCATAAAATTTACATTTATATTAAGTAAATTCTGTATCAATCTGGAGTTTATCATTCCTGTGAGAATGAAGGAATCATTTTTTTCAGCTTCCTTCTCAAATCTTCTCTTCTGTAGCAATAACATGCCTGGTGCCTTGAATCTTTCTTTGTGTAAGTCAACATTACCATGCAATTTGCTACAAGCTTAAACATTTGAAATAAAAACTTCAGTCATAAACTATCAATGACAGTAGAGTGTGATCATGCTTCTTCTCAGTTTGAGATATTGTACTTCTATTAATTTAGAAAATTTTTATTTACATTTTAAAGTCTTGTATTGTTAATTGTGGGTTCTGAACAATAGCTAAATTGGAGTGATGTTGGGGAAGAGGCTGAGGTCTTAGCAATTGATTTCTTGGATTCAGCATGAGAAATAAACTCTTTTCTTTTTGCCCAAATTTCTAAAGGGGTCTGATGAGTCATGCCCTACAAACCATAAATTCTCGTTGGAATGGTTTTATTTAACCTTGTATATCATGACTTACTTTCTAATCTGGCTTTGGCATAACAAGAAAAAAAAATCAAAATATTTTACCCCAAAACATGTTTCTCTGCCATATCTTGAAATGGCCCTGCAAAGCTGAGCTTTGTGGGGGAAAATCCGCATCTGTAAAGAATCTTTATTCACAGAGCTAGACTTTTTTCTTCCTGGCCCTCCCAATCCTGAAAAGATTAAGATATTAAGTCTAGCACCTTTTAAAGATCGAAATTTGAGGCCAGGTGTGGTGGCTTACTCCTGTAATCCCAGCACTTTGGGAGGCTGAGGTGGGTGGATCATGAGGTCAGGAGTTTGAGACCAGCCTGGCCAACATGGTGAAACCTTGTGTCTACCAAAAATAGAAAAATTAACTGGATGTGGTGGTGTGCTGCTGTAATCCCAGCTACTCAGGAGGCTGAGGCAGGAGAATTGTTTGACAAAGCAAGACTCTGTCCCAAAAAGAAAGGATCTAAATAGGAAATATTTGTTATCTATTGTCTCTAATGGCAGCCACCATAAGACTTCAAAAGGACCTTGGTCTCTTGGTCTCCACAATGTTTTATTTTAACCTAAACGTTTCCTCCTTTTGTTTTTTGTTTTTGAGATAGAGTCTCACTCTGTCACCCAGGCTGGAATACAGTGGCATGATCTTGGCTTACTACAACCTCCACCTTCTGGGTTCAAGCAATTATCCTGTTTCAGCATTCCAAGTAGCTGGGTCTACAAGTGTAAGCCACCATACATGGCTAGTTTTTGTATTTTAGGTAGAAACAGGTTTCACTAGGCTGGTCAGGCTGGTCTCGAACTTCTGACCTCAGGTGATCTGCCAGCTTCGGCCTGTCAAAGTGCTGGGATTACAGGCATGAGCCACTGTGCCTGGCCTGAACATTTCCTATTGATCCCAGGTCTTCAGACAAACCCAACCAATTGTCAACCAGAAAATGTTTAAATTTACCTACAGCCTGGAAGCCCCTGCTTTCTGTTTTCCCACCTTTCTGAACCAAACCAACCTATTTCTTAAATGTATTTTATGGATGTCTCATGTCTCTTAAAATACATAAAAACACATTGTACCCCAACCACCTTGGGCACATGTTCTTAGAAAGCCCTGCAGACTGTGTCATGGGCCACGGTCACTCATATTTGGCTCAGAATAAATATCTAAAAATATTTTACAGAGTTTGACTCTTTTAGTCAACAAGCACAAAAGACTTGAAGGCATTTTGACATCTTCATATAAAAAGATAGTGTATTTTAAAATTCACATCCTTTATCATCAAGAATTTTGTGCATATGCCTATAAAGTCTCCATAGGTAGAATCAATACTGGATAGGGTAGACTTCTCTAGTTCATGACTAAACATTTTCTTACTAGCAATGGTTATAATTATTTTTAACCATTTATAAACTTATCTTAATTTTGCTGATATTCAAAGCTAAACTTGAGGTTTTTATAGTAAATCTTCTTAAATGTCTTGCTACAGTTCAGATGTACTGTTGCCTGTATTTCCATTTGCGACAGGATCAGAAATGCAAAAATGCAGTTACTTATAGAGTTGGCATTGAAACCAGAATGATTCCAATCATATTGGCATTAATCTAGGCAGTTGTCAATAAATGAAAAAGATGGGGGCAATGAGTGGCAGTCTGATATTCTGGATATTATAGAGGCTGATCTGAGTCAATTATTTGGAAATTTGTTATAGCTATATTAAAAATAACCAAATAAATTTGCAAATAAAACACTTAAATTGTGCATAAAAAGGCACACTGAATTTTTCTATGTCCATGGTTTTAGCTGTATATCCAGAACATTACATTTTATTTTCTGTTATTATGTAAAATAGTCTTGCAAGTGTTAATGCTATAATTTCTGAATATGTAAAGTTTCAGGATACCATATTTTAGTCACACTATCTGATTAAATTATTTTGTACTACATAATTTGAGTCTCAATATACTAAGACTATATAAGTAATGATTTTATCAGATGGAAGTTAGAAGAACTGGGACTCTAGGAGGCACAGGCTTTAACTAAACACAAAATCAATATGAACACCTTGGCTCAAATGACTAATCACTCAGTCAGTTGGGACAAAGAGCAGTCAAATTAATTTTGTTTGAGTTTACTAGAACCTTTTTATTTAAAAAAAAAAAAAAAAAGATTAGTCAGATTAATTGACCATGTGATGAAAAAGAGTCTACTGTGTGAATAAAATTGCTTTTGAAAAACTGTTTGACAGATAAAGTGAAATTTACTCATTCAATATAATAGAATGAATAAGCATTTGTTCATTTTATAACAAATATTTGTGATGTTTCAAAGAATTTCTGTCTCCAACTGGTATGAGATAGAGTCACTTAAAAGACATGTATATTAATGTGCAAAATATAACCACACTTGAAGGATGATGCAGGATGTGATCTATTGTTTCAAATTATGTCTACTCATGAATAAATTACAAATAATTTCATTAGAAGGATTCTTGAGAACCTGGATTTTTGGACTGATTATTTTAATAGTCTTGCAAATACTATAAAGTTTTTACAATGCTTTATGGAACTTGAACTATAAGAAC
The DNA here is from genome assembly GCF_001604975.1 of Cebus imitator. Lineage (NCBI taxonomy): Eukaryota > Metazoa > Chordata > Mammalia > Primates > Cebidae > Cebus > Cebus imitator. The sequence goes on along the minus strand of NW_016107822.1, from coordinate 872,201 downwards.
AGAACTAAATTCATCCTGAGTCAGAAAATGTTATTAAATCATAAAAGACCCTGTCAGTGCACTGCCTACGATGTCAGGATCAGACAGGATGTTGTAGGAAAGATTAATTTAAACTAAATACAAAAAAAGTATGTAGATGAAAAATAACTATTATAGGGAGGTTTAGATAAAATTTTATGCTACAGCTTAGTTAGTAATAAAAACATGGTGACTCAAGAGTTTCGTCTATGAGAAGAGATGAATAGAATCATAATTTGAACTCTTCAAAGGTTAGGGGAATAAATTTCCCCAGGACCAGAACCCTCATAGCAAATGCATGAAGACAGAGACCCAAGACCAACTTCCTTCTTTCATCTTATGCAGCACTTACACAATTTCAAAAATTTCAGATATTCTATACATCTGCACAGATAGAAGTCCTCAGGGAACTAAAATATTTTAAAAACGAGTATCAGAAGTGACTAAAAACAACTCCAATGCTTTTATATATATATACATATTATATATATATATATATATATATATACACACACACACACACACACACACACACCATAGTTCATGCAAGATTCAGAGAGGTGACTCTTCTAACCCTTCTGATTTTAGAAAATGCATAACTTAATTATCCAGCAGTATTGTTGGTTGCTCTCCAGATAATTTTTAAGAAAACACTGATATGCTAATATTTCATATCTGTGGAAAACTGTTGTTTCCCAACATTTTCCTGTCTTCGTAATAAAATAATTGTATCTGAACATGTGACTGCCCAGCTAGAAACGGTATTTCCCAGCCCTCCTGGCACCTAAGTTTGTTAATATGACTAAATTCAGAACAATGGAATGTTGAACTTAATGGTAACTTGTTCCTTACTTACCATCCATTTGGTGTCTTTCTCTTCTTTCATGGGTGGGTGGCGACCCAGCTTTAACACAGACACACACATTACCTTTCAGGGTGGAGAAACACGGAGGGAGGACTGGGCCTTAACACCTTCTACAGCACATCTGCTTCACCAGCTCTGGCTGGCTGGACTATTAACTGAAAAAAAAATCCAGTTTTATACTACTTGAACAATAATATTTGAGTTGCAAAAGCAACTTAGCCTTTGTTCTAAGGAATTCAACCATCGTCATCCTGTATCAAGTCTGTGAAATTCTTAAAGAACCGTGATTCATTTACCTGGTCCAAGGCCTGGTTGATAGTAGCTTTCAAAAACTACACATAGGTACTGAGTAGGTAAGAATCCTCTGAAAAGTTACTCAGGTGTGTGTGTGTGGTGTGTGTGTGGTGTGTGTGTGTGTGTGTGTGTGTTTTCAAGTCTACCTTGGTATCACATCAAGGAAAAAAAGGATTTAACATGCAATTTGAGCGTAGTAATCATTTTGCTCCTTTCCAGGCTATTAAATTCTTTTAAACTTTTCTTATAAGACTTACTTTTCAGCCTTTTCATCATTATATTGCTGTCACTTTCTCCGGATGCTGTTTAATTTCTCAGCATTTCTTTAAAATGTAATGATCAAATATGCACATATACTGTATAAGAAGTGTTTAAGCAATGCAAGTTAAGATGGAAGGATTATGTTCCAACCCCCATATGTAATATTCAGGCATATTTAACTTAATAGCCTGGTTAATATAGTTAGCTGTTAGCCCCAGAACTACAGTAATAACGGTATTTACCCCATGATTTATAAAAATGCTCTACTCTAGTTATTTCATTGCTACTATAAATTACCACCTTTATTATTAATATTTATTGATATTTCTACTCCTTTTGAAACCCATTATGTTTTTATGGGACTATATTATTTTTATTATTGTTTACAAATAAAATTACTGAATTTTGATCCAGTTACTTATATCATCAATAAAAAGTATCAAATAAAATAGAAAAGAGTTCTGTGAACTCTCACCTGAATTGTCACTCAGATTGGTCTAGAATCACTGATAATGTCTGATACCTGATCTTGTTAAGTATCCAGATGTAAATTACTTTAGGGATTTAATTTAACTTCATATAGTAAAACTTTCTTTAATCAAACTGAGTTTTTTTTCCACCTAATAAAATGTCTAGGAAGGGAATAAGGGAATAAATCAAGATTGGAGAATCCCCTTCACAAGGCCAGACTCCGGTTTGTTTTGTTTTCCTTTGTCATCCTTAGTGTGGGTCTGTCAACCTAATGGTTGTTAGATAGCTGCAGGAACACAAAAAGGGGTAAAAGGGATATATCAGTGTGACTACCCTTTTTAATTGGGATAATGGAGATTTTTCCCATAAGCCCCACCCAGTAGATGACTGCTTCTACTTCATTGGCCAGAATCATACCACATGGCTACCTATCACTAAAAAGGAATCCCAGAAGGCAAATACTTGAACTAGGCATAGGGCCATCTAGAACAAATTTGGAATATGTTATTGAAAAAGAGGGAGACATTAACTGTGAATGGACAGTTTACCATATCTGCTATGTCTTAGGCTGGCAGAGTCTAGATTATAATTCCTACATTATGAACAAGTATTTGCGAATGGGCAGAAGAAATGAAATCAATAATCATCTCTTCTTTCTCATTATTTGGCATATGTTTTCACTAATCACACTGTAACACTGATCTAGGTTATAGTATGATAAACGCTTGCTGATTTATTTAATATTTACATAGAGCTATAAATTCTGAAATTCCTGGTTTTATTCCTTATGAAAAAAGACAGTATTTTCCCTTAACTAACCCTTTGGGGATAGGAGGAGCTTGCTGCCAAGGAACCTTGAAAAACACAAACGATTTTAAACTGTTTAGACCTTCACTCCAAAAGAAATTTTTTTCGAGGTCCCCATCCCTCTCCTCAGTAGGAAATTGTTGAGAAGGTGATGGAGGTAGATTTGTTGAGTTTTCAGTCGGTTATGTCTCTTTAGATAGGCTAGAATGCCTATTTTTGATGCTGAGCACTTTCAGCATGTGAGACCATTCAGAGGTTACATATATACTTGAGAGAGAGAGAGAGAGAGAGAGAGAGAGAGAGAGAGAGAGAGAGAGAGGAACAAGAACAGGAACAACAACAGATGGGTACCACACAGAAATCCTTGAAGAAAGAACAATACAATTTTATGGTATTTTCTATCTTTGATGTGGCTATTCAAGTTGCTCTGTAATCTAGTGGATTAAGAAGCAATTTCAATACCTGCTGCATAGTTTTGATTCAGCAGTCCTTTGACAATTTAATAACACTTAAGAAGCATAAGAACATTCTGGCCATATGGCAAGTATAGCAGGAAAAAGTCCTTGCCTTGAGATTAGACATGCCTGCGACTGAATTCTCTATTTCCTATTATTAGATGACATTCAGTCATTAAATCACTCAGACCCTGCTTCCCTTTCTGGGAACTGGGGTTTTTACATTCCTTTACAGGTTAGGAATTACAATGGTCCTTCTCCAATATTTTCAAACCTCACACTCCACCAGAATGATTTATTGGAGCTAGGATTTATTAGCAATTTTTTCCAACTTTAGCAAAACTTCACTGCAAAGAGTTTAGTAAAAGACATCCTTAACACACTTTGCCCCTCTGAAAATTGACAATCTTTAGGAATAGTACATAAAAGCTATTATTTTCCATCGTGCTCATCTCTAGAATTATAGATCTATAGGTACATAGTGGCTTTTGTCATTTTTGAAAGTATATTGAACATTTTGCTAAATATGGTGTATTAAATGTTGAAATGCTGACAGCTAAAAAGAAACAAATTGTAATTTCACCTATTCATTGTACTTTCATTGTAAACTCTATACCTCACTGATGTGTTTCTGTCTTCTATTTTGCCCCTTTTTTTTACCGTGTACTTTCAGCTCTTAACTGCCTCTGATTTTGTTACATAAGCTTGTACATTACAATGTTTACAAAGTTTAATGATTAAGATAAGTTAATTCAAAATTCTGCAAAGCTTCTATTGTAAGGATGGCATCCTTTATTCACATTATTTAGTGGCTATTTTTTAAGGTTTTTAGTTTGTATTTCACCACAAAAATGTTGATGCCGTTGTTAAAACTGCCAAACAGTGTTCCTCAGTTTGTATGGATCATACGTAGTTTTGCACTCAGTTATTTAATATATTCAGTATAGTTATTTAATATACACCTGTACTGAAACCCTAGGATGTACCTTATATACATATCTCTTTTACGTTTCATTGATATATAATTGATATATGTGTGTTTGGGATGCATGTAGTAACTTGATACATTCATATGTGTGCAAAGATCAAATCAAAGTAATTAGGATATTTATCACCTTAAATATTTATCTTTTCTTTATTCTAGGAACATTCAAATTGTTCTTTCCTAGCTATTTTTAAATGTAGAATAGATGTTATTAACTAGCGTCACCCTACTCATCTATCAAATACCAGGTCTTGTTTCTTTTTACATAGCTGTATATTTGTCCTCATTAATCAACCTCTATTTATCCCCTCACCTACACTTCCTGGTCTCTGGTAACGAAAATCTACTCTCTATCTTCATGAGATCCACTCTTTTAGCCAACAGATTAAATGAGAACATGCTATGTTTGGCTATGGTCAGTTAGCATAAATAACCTCCAGTTCCATCTATGTTCCTGTAAATGACAGAATTTTATTCTTTTGTGGCTGAGTAATAGTCTATTCTCTCTCTCTCTGTCTCTCTGTGTGTGTGTGTGTATCACCTTTGCTTTATCCATTTATCCATCGGTGGGCATTTACGCTGCTTACCTAGTCTGGCTATTGTCAATAGAGCTGTCATAAACAGAGGAGTGCAGATATCTCTTTGATATTATTGATTTCCCTTTTGGTTGCATACCCTGTAGCGGAATTGCTGGATCATGTGGTAGTCCTGTTTTAAGTTTTGTAAGGAAATTCCATACTGTTTTCCGTGGTGGCTGTACTTACTTATATTTTTACCAATAGTGTAATGGGGGTACTCCTTTCTCAACAATCTTGCCAGCATTGGTTATTCCATTTTTGATAAAAGCCATTCTAACTGGAGTGAGCTATCTCACGTTGTGATTTTAATTTGTATTTCTCTAATGATTAGTAATGTTGAACATATTATTATACACCTTTTAGCCACTTGTATGTCTTTTTTTTAGAAATGTCTTTTTAAATCTTTTGCTCATTTAAAAATCAGATTTTTTCTTGGCTATTTAGTTGTTTGTGCTTCTTATACACGCTCATTTTAAATTTCTTGCCAGATGGATATATATACAAATATTTTTCTCCCATTCTGTGGCTTGTCTCTTCATTCTGTTGATTGTTTCCTTTTCTGTCCAGAGGCTTTTTCACTTGATCCAATTCCGTTTTTTAATTTTTGCATTTGTTGCCTATGCTTTTGTGGTCTTACGCAAAAAACATCTTTGCGCAGACCAAAGTTTTGATACATCTCCCCAAAGTTTTCTTCAAGTAGTTATATAGTTTCAGGTGCCAAATTTAAGTCTAACCAATTTTAATTTGATTTTTGCATTTGGTGAGAGATAGGTGTCTATTTTCATATTTTCTGCAGATGATTAGACAGGTTTCTCACCATTTATTAAAGAGACTTTCTCCATTGTTTGTTCTTGGTGGCTTTATAAAAAATGAATTGACTGTAAATGTGTGGATTTATATATGGGCTCTCTATTTTGTTCCATTGATCTGTGGATCTGTTTTAATATCAGTATCATGCTGATTTGGTTACTATAGCTTTGTAGGGTGCTTTGAAGTCAGGTAATACGGTACTTTGTTCTTTTTGCTCAGAACTGCTTTGACTACTTGGGATATTTTGTAGTTCCTATAAATTAAAATATTTTTCTATTTCTGCAAAGAATGTCATTGGCATTTTGACAGTAATTGCATTGCATCTGTAACTAGCTTTGGATAGTCCTGTGATTTTAACAATATTAATTATTCCAATCCATAAGCATGTAATACATTCTTTCTTCCTGTGTCCTCTTCAATTTTTTTCATATATATTTTATACTTTTTCTTGTACAGATCTTTCACAGCTTTGGTCAAACTGATTCTATGTATTTTATACTCCTTTTAACTACTGTAAATGAGATTGCTTTCTTAATTTCTTTTTCAAGTTATGAATCTGAAAAAGTATAAAA
>NW_016107822.1:799555-864770 GCF_001604975.1 Cebus imitator | reverse complement strand
ATTACAGGCTTGAGCCACCGCGCCCGGCCTGCTTTTTCTTTAATATTTCTTGATTTCTACAAATTTTGAGGGGTTTTCTTTTTAGTTTTGTAGTTTGTTGAGGTATATCATTCAGTTGTTATTATATTTTAATTTTTGTAATATAGGCATTTATTGTTTTAGACCTCCTTCTTAATATTACTTTTGCTTTATCTCATAGATTTTTGTGTGTTGTATTTCAATTTTTATTTGTTTCAATAAGTGTTTTAATTTTCTTATTTTCTTCATTGATATAATTTGGCTGTATATTGTTTAATTTGTATGTGTTCGTATAGTTTGTGAGGTTCAACTTCTTGTTGCTTTCTGGATTCCACTGTGGTCAGAAAAGATACTTGATATGATTTCTACTTTTAAAAAATTTATTGAGACTCCTCTATGGCCTAATGTACAGTCTACCCTTGAAAATGTTCCATGTGGCGATACAAAGAATGTGTTTTCTGCAGCAATTGGGTGAAATGTTCTATAAATGCCAGGTAGGCCTATTTGGTCTAGTATATTGTTTAACTCTGATGTTTCTTTGCTGATTTTCTGACTGAATGATCTGCCCATTACTGAGAGTAGAGTGTTGAAGTTCCTTGCTATTACTGTAGTGCAACCTCTCTCTTCTTTAGATTAATGTTTACTTTATATACATGGGAACTCTAGTATTATGTGCATAGATATTTATAACTACTATATCCTCTTGCTGAAGTGACCTGTTTATCATTATATAGCTAAGTATTTTTTTAATGGTCTTTGATTTTTAGGCAATTTTATCTTATACAAGTATAGCAATTCCTACTCTTTTCTGATTTCTACTTGTATCAGATATCTTTTTGCATCCCTTGACTTTCTATGTGTGACTTTAAAGTGAGATAGGTTTCTTACAGGCAGCACGTAGTTGAATCTTGCTTATCCACTCAGCCACTTTTTGTTTAGTTGGATACTTAAGCCCATTTACATTCAGAGTTATTGATAGGCAAGGACTTACTACTGCCATTTTGTTGCTTGTTTTCTTATCATTCTGTAAATTCTCTTTCTTTCTTCCTTTCTTACCATCTTCCTTTGTGCTTAGGTGATTTTTCCTGTTAGTATATTTTATTTTGTTGCTTTTTGTTTTTTCATTGTTTTTACCATAAAGCTTACAAAAAACCATTTTATAGTTCTGACAAGCTATTTCAAAGAGATGACAAGTTGTTTTATCACAAAAAAACAGAAACAGAAAAAAATTAGAAATAAAACAGTAAATTTTAGTTTTATACCCCTAACATTTTTTAATTAATTTACATATTTTTATATTAATATTTTAATAGGCTACTGTAACTATTATTTTTTATAGATTTATCTTTTAGTCTTTATACTAGAGTCATGAGTGCCTTGCCCACCACAATTACAATACTGGAATACTCTCACCTTATCTTTTACTTAATTTTAGCAGAGTTTTATATCTTCAAATGTATTCTCTTTGCATATTATTTTTTTTTCTTTTAGATTGAAGAAATACCTTTATCATTTCTTGTAAGACAGGTCTGGTGGTGGTGAATTCACTCAACATTTCTTTGTCTGGAAAAGACTTTATCTGTCCTTTATTTTAAGAATAGCTTTGTTGGATACAGAATTCTTGAATGGTATTTTTTTTTTCTTTTGGCACTTTGAAAATATCATCCTACTTTCTCCTTTATGGTTTCCCTTGAGGTATCTGTTGCCAGAATAATTGGAGCTCATTTTTATGTTATGTAGTTCTTTTCTCTTGCTGCTTTCTTAGAATCTTATCTTTGACCTTTAAGAGTTTATTAGTATACGTCTTATGGTAGTCTATTTGAGTCAAACCTGTTTGGTATTCTCTGACTTTTCTGTACCTTGATATTTATATCATACCCAAGTTTTAGGAGGATTTTATTATTTCTTTGAATAAGTTTTCTACCCATGCTCTTCCTCTCCTGTCTCTTAAATGCCGAACATTTTTAGATTTTGTCTTTTGAGGTAATTTTCTCTATTTTTTAGGTGTTCTTTGTTCTTTTTCATTTTTCTTTTTTCTCTGACAGTATTTTCAAGCTCACTTTTTCTGTTTTCAAGCTCACTTTTTCTTTTCTCTGCTTGAACTAGCTGATGACTCTGATAAATTGTTCAGTTCAGCAAGTTTATTTATCAATCTCAAATTTCTGTTTAGTTTATTATTTCAATTTATTTCTTAAATATCTTTGGTAAATTTTTGAATTGCATTTTTGTGTTATCTTGGATATCACTTCATTCCTTAAAACTGTTATTCTGAATTCTTGTACAGAAGCTTACATATCACTGTCTCTTAGAGTCAGTCACTGGTTCCTGGTTTTGTCCATTTGGAGAGGCCTTGGTTCCCTACTGTTGTTTCTTGTGGATATACATCTATGCATTTGTATGGAAGGATTAGTTATTTACTCCAGTCTTCTCTCTGGCTTTCTAATTATTTTACTGATTATGTTTGCTTAGAGAGTCTTTGTAATTTACCTGTTACATTTTTTTTTCTTTCCTACAAGAGAACTGCTTCTTTTTGGCACCAGACAGCACCTAAGCCCAGGTTTGCCTCCATTGCTGCCTGTCCTGAATGAAGGTGGTCACAAAGAGGATAGTCTATCAGTGTGGGAAGGCTGGCTAGGGGGTTGTACACACAGGACCTGTAGGAAGCACCTTCTATATTGTTCTCCTGTTAAACCATCGCTCTGATCTGGTGTCTCCTTTGGCCAAGTTACAGAGTAATTTCTAGATCTTGGAATGATAGTTCCACTTTTCCCTTTTGTTTCTGCTTGTTTTCAGGAATATGTTTCCCTTTGTGATGCCTCCTATGGATTGAGGCAGAGACAGGTCTTCTGCCTTGTAATTGAGATGGCAAGCAGACTGATTCTCTACCTCCGTCTCACATTTCCCAGTGTAGAAATTATGAGTAAAGAGTAAATTCTCTGTTTGCTTGGTGCTGGACAGATTGGAAGGAGATCTATCCTGGAGGTGAAGTCTGATTCTCTTACCATTTGTTCAGAGTATTTTCATTTCTTTGGGACTCCAGGAACTGACTGGAGTCAGTTCCAGAATATCACTGGTGATAATATTGGTATAGTGTATTTCGTTCCTGTTTCCTGTGTGGGGGAGTGAGGACAGCTTGCTTCTATACTGCCATTTGAGAATCAAAAATTCTTTATAGCTATTTCATAATTTAAAACATGTTTTAAAGAATTAACAACCCTTGCAATTTTCTTAACTCATGTAAAATAACAGAGCCCTAGAGATGAAAACCTATGATTTTTCCAGTGAGATACAGAAGGACTAACTCAAATTTTATCCGAAGGCTAAAGAATGAGGTTGCATCCTGAATATTTCTGGCCATACTGGAAAGCCATAATGGCTCACATAATTTGGGAAATGTGGCTGTCTAGCATGTCTCTGAAGACAGCAACAATGCTATACTCCTGATGTGTCCTCAGGTTCCCTGTATTAGTTTTCTCAGGCTGACATAACTGAATACAATAGACTTTGTGGCTTAAATAACATACTTTTTACCCCCGAGTGAAAAAATTCCAAGATCAAGCTGTTGGCAGATTTGGTATCTTGAAGCTTCTCTTCTTGGCTTGCACGTGGCTGCCTGCTGGTCCATGCCCTCTCATGGCTTTTGTTCTGTGTGCCCACATCTCCAACATCTCTTCCTCTTCTTATAGGGATACCAATCAAACTGAACTAGGGCCTTATCCTTATAACCTTAATTATCTCTTTAAAAGTTCTATTTCTAAATATAGTCACATGGTGGGGTAGGGATTCAACATATGAATTAGAAGCGACACAATTTAGTTCATGACAATGTCTGTGCCAGCCATAGTATATGGAAGTATGTCTCCTTTGTAATTACCAATTCCAACATCTCAACATAGTTTCACTGATGAAGGATCAAAAATTTATATCTCTACAGTAGCTATTAATGCATTTTGAATGGAAGGGGTATACAGTAATGGTGCAAGTCTCTTGTACAGGCAAAACTAGAAAAACCTCTTTTCCAATTAAGGCTTCAACAGATACTTTCATTCTAAATTATTATAAAAATCTACTTTATTTTTAGCCACAGTAAGAAACATCAGTCAAGCACAGTACACATTTGCATGCAACAAATGTGTTTGAATGCCACTGCTATGTGCTAGCTACAGCAGACACAGCCATAATTAAATGACATTCAGTCCATGTATTCAAGACCCTCACATTCTAATAGCTCTTAAATATCTATTAATATTTTTAAGGAGAAGAGAAAAGGTAATTTTTAAAATTTGAATAACGAGACTAAGGGGATAGAGGTGAATAGGGGTTGATCACTAATTGGTGCAAGGTTTCTTTGGAGAAGGATGAAAGTTCTGTAATTAAGCAGTGATGGTTTCACACTTCTGTGAATTAAAACACTGAATTGTACACTTTGAGTGAATCTTACAATATCTAGACTATATTTCAGTAACTGTTATTGAAAGAGACTAAGGAGATCCCCTATCTTGCCCTTCCCTTCACGGATGGTTTAAGCCCATCCATGGGCTTAAACCAATTCTTCCCAATCACTACTAGAAGAATTTCTGTTTCCTCTGAATTTCATTACATTAATCGTTGCTGAAGTTTATGAAAATACACTTGAAAAAGTGAGGTGCACTGGGCATTAATTCTATAGCTATTAGGGGGCAATACTGTATAATGATTAACTTTAAGAATTAGAACGCCACATGTTCAAATTCTGGCTCTACCATTTGCTGGTTGTTTAACACATGACAAGTTATTTAACCTTACACATTTATGCACAAAAATTTTAAGCTAAGTATACTTAGCCTCATTTTACATATGAAGAAGCAAGCTTGATCAAGGTCACATGGCAACTGCAAAAAAATGTTGCCAGTGGAAAGAAATAAAATATAGTTGGTAAGAGAGAATACTCTGCAATGAAATAAAATATTACTAAAATTCTTCAAATTTGGGCTCTATGACTTACTCTGTGACTTTTGGCAGGTTACTTAATGCCTTTAGTCCTCTTCTTTCTTACTTATAAGATGGTGTTTGGTCTTCTTTCTTACCTATAAGATGGCTGCTACATAATAAACCATCCCAAAACTTGAAGGCTTAAAATGTGCTATTACATTGTCTCTCTTGGCTCTGCAGGCTGACTGGAAACAGCTGGGCAGTTTTCTTTTGGGTCTTTTATGCTACTGCAGGTAGATGCTGGCCGGGGCTGCAGTCATATGAAGACTCACCTAGATTGCATTTCCAAGGTGGCTGGCAGCTGCTGGCTATAGACAGGAGAGTCAGCTACAACTATCAACTGTGGTCAGTCTGTGTGGCTTAGGTTCTTGAAGTATTATGACTGGTTTCCAAGAGGGAGCTTCTCAAACAGGAGTGTTCCCAGAGGCCCAGATGGACGCATTAATGTTTCTTATGAATTAACTTTGGAAGCCCCTGAATGTCACTTCTGCTGTATTTTATAACGCATGCAGTTTATTCTGGATAATCCAGATTTAATAGAAGGGGGATTATAAGGTACATGGATGTGCTTCGGTCGAGGAATAGGCTGAGGCAGATATACAGACTTGCATGAATCAGCAAGTTTGGCATGAGGGTACACACCTTCACTTGTTATATAACCTGATTGTGTAAGTTCATCTTGGCTCTGAGCCACTATTGTCTATAAAATGTGTAACTTCCCTGTTGACGCTGTGCACAATGGGCATGGCTCTTGGGGCTTGGCTCGGCTCAGTGTGGCTTTTGTGCCGGTTCTGGTGCCCAGAGAAAGAGAGAGAGCCAAAAAGGAAGGGGCCAGGACACAGCTCAGCTTGCTCATGCCCAGAGAGAGAAAGAGTTAATCTGCTGACCCTGAAGGCAGAGGTGAGCCTGCTGCAGAGCCAGAGCAAACAGATGAGATAAAGGAAGACAGTGTAAGAAAAGTTGTTCATAAGACAGCTGGTGTAAGAAAGCTGTTAATGAGAGCTGCTGCTGAATAAAACTCTTTCACTTGCCTACAGCCCCTCCAGTGTTCTTTCTGCTCATCCACCCACTCCCTTAAGACTTCAGCATGGGATGGACCTGGACCCCAGGAACTGAGAAGAACTAGATCTCATTTCTTCAGGTAATGATCTGCATGCACGTATCAATGGGGAAGGACTTAGTAGTTACCATTTTGTGATTAATAACCATGGTCTGCCCTTCCACTAACCACTGTAAACACACTCTTCCCATGTACAAAACATACTCACCCTTTTCCTAAGAGCCTCAAAATCTCGTCACATTATGGCATTGGCTTGAAGTTCATCATCTGTCAGCTAAATCAGCCCCGATACAAATGAGGCTCCTTGGGTGAAATTCCACAATGCAGTTCCACAAATGCAGTTTGACTCAATCTGAAGACATACAAACCAAAAAGTTTTCTTTAGTTATCTGCCCCCCACACACCCACAGTACAAAAATGAGGTAAGCATAGGGTAATAACAAAATAACTCACATCCAAAAAGAGAAAGGATGAAAAAAAGCACAGAATTGTCACTGGTTCACAGTAGTTGTTAACATCTTCCAAGGTTGACTTTGGTGACCCACTCGCATGCTTACATAGCACCATAGGCTTTTCTTATCTTTAAAATAATCAAATTTACACAATTGCTTCTTATCTAACCTGTCCAACAGGTGGCAAGAGTTTGAAGAGCAAAGACTATTTTATCATTGTTCACCTAATGCCTAGCACTTGACAGATGTTTAAATTGTCTTTTCTCTGTTAATGTATGGTCTCGTTTCTGTCACTTAATTACTTCACTGTTACATTTCCTCATCTGAAAAGTAAAAAGTTCAGATTAGACTCAAGAGCTCTGGCTAGCTCCATGATTCTTCTGTCACTTCTGCTGTGACATCCTGTGAACTCCAGCACTAAAACTACATTCTTCCCAGGTGCCCCAGCTAGTCACCATTTATTCCCAAGAGCTGTACTCCATGATGGGTGCTGACTGAAGGAAATAAAAACATGTGAACAACAGTTCCACAGAGTAATGGGAAATGATGCTCAGGTACACAGCCAGATTGGGCCTAGTAGCCAAGGAGCAGCAGAAGACAGTGACACCCACGTAATGTTTGCATTGCTCCTCAAGCATCTTACAAATTCATCCTGGGGCTAGAGGAAGGGTCTGAGGAACATAATCCAGATACGCTGCAGTGCACATCAGCAGACAGCAGAGGCCTATGCTTACACTCACCATTGTCACAATTCTCTAAAGTATCTGAAACGTCTGTACTTGGTCATCCTGTATTAGGTTGGAAAATGTGCACACACTGTCTCCTTTGAATCTGTGTTTTGATTTCTGTGTGTGTGTGTGTGTGTGTGTGTGTGTGTGTGTGTGAACCTTGCCTCTGAGTTCCTCTGCAATGGGTTCCTAAAAGACAACTGCCTACCTTTGGAGCCCTGATTATCTTTCCAATTCATTTCCTAATTTTTTTTTTTTTTTTTTGAGACCGTCTCACTCTGGTGTGCAGTGGCATGATCTTGGCTCACTGCAACCTCTGCCTCCCAGGTTCAAGGAATTCTTCTGCCTTAGCCTGTGAGTAGCTAGGACTACAGGCACACCACCATGCCCAGCTAATTTTTGCATTTTTAGTAGAGACGGGGTTTCACCATGTTGGCCAGGCTGGTCTTGAACTCCTGACCTCCAGTGATCTGCCCACCTCAGCCTCCCAAAGTGCTGGGATTACAGGCATGAGCACTGCACATAGCCTCCTATCTATCTAAATTTTTTTTAATGACCTTTCTCTATGTTTTTATATCACTGTTTCTCTTCCTTTCTTGGAATGATTAACTCCCACAATAGAATCTGTAGGTAGTTCTCTCTTTCATCTCTTTTATTCAATCTTTGTTTATAAACTCAGGGACATGGTTCTCAAATTTCAACTTGCATCAGAATCACCTAAAGTTTATGAAAGTACAGATTGCTGGGCTCCATCCCCAGAGTTTCCAATTCTAAAGGTGGGTCTGAGAATTTGTATTTCTAAATATTCTCAAGTGATGCTGTTGCTGCTTGCACGGGAACCACACTTTAAGAACCCAGGGGTTTGGTGTGTGCACCAAAACCTAAGTTTAAAAGTATTATTTTTACTTGTGGAACTGAGTTCTTAACCTGTGGGGTCTGCACTAATCCCAGGTATTTGATCCCCAACTTTTGAAAAAAAAAAAAAAAAACCATATTTTTAATTATTAAGGATATGTAATAGTTGCACATATTTGTGAGGTACATGTAATATTTTGATACAAACATACAATGTGTACTAATAAAATCAGAGTAATTGAGATATTTGTCACCTCAACCATTTAGCTTTCTTTTTGCTAACAACATTCTAATTTCACTATTAGTTATTTTGAAATATGTGATCAATTTTTATTAGGTATATTCACTCCACTGTGCTTCATAACACTAGGTCTTATTCTATATAATTGTATTTTTGTACCCATTTACCACTTCCTCTTTATTTTTCCACACCCAGTTTCTTTCCCAGACTTGGGTAACCATCATTCTACTCTCTATCTTCATTAGTTCAATTTTGGAGGGATCCCATATATTCGTGAGAAAAAGTAATATTTATCGTTGTAAGCCTGGTTTATTTTACTTAACATTATATCCTCCATTTTCATCTATCTCATTGAAAATGACATGATTATGTTCTTTTTTATGAAGAATATTTTCTTTATCCATTCATCCACTGGTGAAGATTTAGGTTGATTACATATTTGGGCTATTGTGAATAGTGCTGCAATAAACAAAAATGAGAGTGCAGACATATCTTCAATATACTGATTTCCTTCCTTTTGGATATATACCCACAAGTGGGATTGTTGAGTCATATGTAGCTCCATTTTCAGCTTTCTGAAGAACTCCATACTGTTCTTCATTGTGCCTGTACTAGTTTACATTCTCACCAATAGTGTACGACAGTTTGCTTTCCTCCATATCATTGCCAGCATTTGCTACTACGTGTTTGCTGGCTGAAAGCCATTTTAACTGGGATGAGATGATGTATCTCACTGCACTTTTAATTTGCAATTTTCTGATTAGTGATGTTGAGCATTTTTGTTATATGCCTGTTGACCATTTGTATATCTTCTTTTGAGAAAAGGCTATTCAGATACTTGGCCTATTTTAAAATTGGATTTGTTTTGTTGTTTCCTGTTGAGCTGTATATATTTTGGTTATTAATCACTTGTCAGATGGCTAGTTTGCAAGTATATTCTTTTTCTGCGGGTTTTCTTTTCACTTTGTTGTTTCCTTTGCTGCACAGAAGCTTTTTAGCACTATGTGATCCCATTTGTCCATTTTTTCTTCGATTGCTTGTGCTTTTGAGATCTTACCCTTACCCAGACCAATGTCCTGGAGTGTTTCCTCAATGCATTCTTCTAGTAGTTTTATAGTTTTGGACCATAGATTTAAGCTTTTAATCCATTTTTATGTGATTTTTGTATATGATGATATATATCTTTTTAATGGCAAACTATTTTATTGCTTCTCAAATATGGTAATTTTTGCTAAGAGCACAGATTTTAAAAGCCTCTTTTGACTTCTGGCTTCGTGTGAAAAATAACCCTGTTAGCCTAATTGCGGAAATTCCTGAAATACAAGTAACAGGATATCTGACCTATCATCAGAGATTTAGCCATGGTGAATAAAAGTTCCATCCACTGAGTTGTTTCCTAGGAATTTTAATCCAAGGGTAGGAAAACAATTCCTTCTCATTTTTTTTCTCTCCCTGTATAAGCATATACTCTGCTTTTCTTCCCCCATAATACCATCTAAAAAATATATAAATAAGTGAATTAAGATAACTAAATTTAGGGCATGAAAGAAAAAGAAAGTTTAGTTCTACCAGGTGAAACTGTTTCCCAGCGTTTCTATTCATTGATTATCATCACTTCAACCTTAGACTTTGGTAAAGTAAACAAGCATTTTTTTTTTTTAATCACTTACAACTTAAGGATCTTAGACACTTTATTTAACCTCACTGAGCCTCACATTATTCACTAATTAAGTGAAGAGTATTGGTACTTATATTCTAGAATTTTATGAGAACTTAATCTGTAAATACTACAGTATCTTCATTCCCTGTCGAACCCTGAAATTCTGCTGATTGCCATTTTTTCTTTTCTTTCTTCCTTTGATCTGATTCTTTTAATATTTTATAAAAATAAAAATAAAACATATGATAAAAGGTAGTCATGCTTTAATATTTTATATTAGAGGACAGCATATTTTTATAAATTCAGGGCCTCTGTAAATTCAACTTTTTCATGCTATTAGTTTTCTGAATTGACTTTAACTCATCCTCTTATTTATTAGTATTTAAATTGGGTGCAACTCCAAGAAAACAAAAAAAAAAACTCTCTTTTCCTTTGTGTCTCAATCAATTCCTTTATCAGCATGGTGGCTTTTCTAAATTATTGACAGGACCATGAGAGCAGGGCAGGTTATGCTTAACTCATACCAATTTACATGTTCCATTTTGTCTTCTCTTACCTTGTGCTAAAAAGTACAGTTCAGATTTCTAGGTCTTTGATGTAGATAAATGGCAATAATACACACTTACTGAGCACTGTTAAGACAATGATACTCTGCTATGCATCATCCCTTTGTTTTTCACAACTTTCTGAGGTAGATATTTATTACCATTTCAGTGATGATATAGAAGATGAGGCACAAATAAATTAGTCAGATGACACACAGGCATTTAGTCCAGAGCCAGAATTTTAATCCTGTCTGTCTGATCCCAAATATCATGAGCTTAGTTATTGCACAGATTCCTGTTTAAACTTAGAAGGGTTTTGGACTATTAATATGATTTTCAACTATTACATAAGAGAGCAGTTCAAGAAGAATTGCAGCATAGATAAGTGGGATTTTTACCAAGTGCTACAAAAAACAGTATTGAAATATACTAATATTTGATATTTTAACTATTTTCATTCTTTCCTCGATTTTTGTCTATTGTTAGCCAATAGGCTCCATGCTCTACACACACAGTCAAAACTATTGTTATAACAAGTCCTTATTAGCAGCTACCACATATTAAAATCTAACTTCTGCCACTGCATTTCTATATATCATAAGGAGACCAAGAATTAAGCCATGAGAGTTTACATCCTTATATACATTCTTAATCCATTGCAATTACACATATATCTATATCCCCTGGATGTGAAAGCAAACATGAGTAAGCAATCCAATTCTTCTAAGTAAATTATTTCATATAATGCTTGAGAAATTATATTTGTTGCTATTAAGACAAACCACAATCTCCTCTCTTCCATGGCCAGAATTCCTCTTAATTGTCTTTAATCTAAGTATTCTAGAAAAACAAACCCACCAGTTACTATTCAATCAGACCACTATAATTTTTAGAAGGAAGGCAGGGGCAGCCATCAAAGGCATTGACAATTACCAGGAGTAAAACACACAGATCACTAAAAACAGAAGTAACAGAAGAGATTACACTCCGCAGCCATCTCTTTCCTACATATTCTATTTGACTGGCATTCTTCTATGTTAAGTAAAATCTAAATCTTTTTTGAGAAAAGGGCAAAAGTTGCAAGAGGTTTGATTTTAAAGACTCAGAATTTTTTAGAATTACGAGTTACATTTTATTGGGAAGAAACTACATTTTATTGACATAAATCCCTGGGATTTATAGTAAAGTCAAAAATAGGAATGGAGAATGCAAATGCAAAGTGGAAGTCACTGATGCTGAAGTTTGTGTATTTGGAGCAATATGATGCGTATGAGTCAATGAAAAGGGTCTTCAGGAGCAAACAGGGATAACTCAAACCCACCCTGATGGCTTCCTCAATGTCCAACGAGTTGCTTCTCCCCTGGGCCAGCTATGCTGGTAAAGCAGAAACCACATATTTATTTGAGTCAAGTACTGTGACTGCTCTAACAAATTATCATAAACTTGGTTACACTTAAGGCCCACTTCAAACAACAGAAATTTGTTTTCTCAGCTATGGAGGCCAGAAGTCTGAGATCAAGGTATCAGCAGCACTGTGCTCTCTCCTGGGGCTATAGATGAGATTCTCTTCCTTGCCTTTTCTAGTTTCTGCTGGCAGCTGGCAATCCTGGACTTGTGGCTGCTTTACTCTCATTTCTGCATATATGATCATATCCTAAGATCATATCACCTTCTACTTTTTGTCTGTCTCAAAGCTCCCTCTATCTTTCTCTTACATAGACACTTGTAATTAAATTTAGAGCTCAACTAGATAATCCAGGGTAATCTTATCTTGAAATATATAACTTAATCACATCGGCAAAGACCCTTTCCCCAAATAAGATGACATTAATAGGTTCTAAAGATTTGACATGGACATATGTTTTGGGGAGCCACCATTCAACCAATACCAATGATAACATGATTGTATATTCCCTACAAATAAAAGTCTCTAGAGAAGTGAAACTCTCTTTTCCTGATGATGATTCTATGTCCTTCAAATGAGTCTGGGCTTGGTCTTCCTTTGGTGCAAGGGTGGGGAAGAAAGGAAAGGAGTAGAGAGGAATCCAGCTGTACTTTACAAAGACTGGACCTTTTTTGCGTCCCATCTCAAATAAAATACTGGTTCTTTGAAAACAATGATATAAGGATACATACTTAATACAGTGATAATATCAACAGAAATAGATGGGAAAAAAAAAAAAAACTTTCCATCACCAAAAGCTATTTTCTTATAATAAGCTGGATATTTAGTGCAACAGTACCCTCTTTCAGGTCCCCAAGGATCTACTGAGTGTTTACAATAAATGTTCCCAAGTTTGAGCAACCTAAAAGAAAAATGTCTAGCACAGGACCTTGAGTAAATCACATCCTTGAACATCTGGCTTGATGTGCTATTGAAATGTTACTGTCTATCTTTCTGCAATGGGCATACTATATCATCAACAGAAATGCTGGAAGCTTAGTCAATTTCTCAACAATAGAAGTGAAGAACTAATTTTTGGGGACCAAAGAGTTGCTTCTCTATTCTTATCTAACAAAATACTTCTCATTTGCTTTCCTAAAGTATATGGCTAATGACTTTAGGAGCTGCAAATACTAATTACAATTAGACCCACCAATTGAGCTTTTAAAAAATCAAATTATAAATTATGACACAGACTTTATGAAATTTATGTTTCTTGAAAAACTGATAGTAGATAAATAGGCATAAGAACTCTTGTAATCTACATTATACCTAGGAGGAAGCAGAAAAAAAAAAAACAGTGAAATAGTAACAAGACAAAAACAACTAAGCCCCACTTCAAAACCTTGCTAAATATCTTGAACCTTATGTTTTTCATCACCCATGTATGTATACACTGAGACAAATAACTGGCAATAAAAAAGCCACATGGTAAAGTTTTGTTCCAGTTTAATTATTTAGCTTCTTTGTTAATCTGCAGTTGCCTTGCCTTTTAATTCAGGATTAATACCATCACAGAGTACTTTCTTTATTTTGTATTCACTCCATAACCTTCATCTGAATGTCTCTTTAAAAACAAAACTAACTTTCAAAAGCAATTTGCTTTACTGCAGAGAGTAACATACTGTATATTGATGTATAAGATTTCCATCTTTAAGGGGTTAACAATTCAAAGACAACAACAAATACTCATCTTTTTACTCCTACCTCCCCTCTCCTCTCCTCTGCTCTCTCTATCCTCCCTCCTTTTCTCCTCACCCTCTGTGGTTCCTACTTCCCTGGCTCTCTGTTCCCTACTTCCCTGGCATTCTGTTCCCTGCTTCCAAATGAGAACCCAGCTGTCAGCCTTGTGCTGCAATGTGAGGGATGTCAAGGACGTTCTGCTGGGCAATGCGCAGGACCATTGATCATTGTTTCTCTTCACTGTTTACAGAGAATCTCTTGGCAAGAGAAGTGTCTTTGCCATGCACAAAGAATTGAGAATGCTGCAACGTTTTGGATTTTCGGAACAACACATTAAGCTTATTGAGTTTTGAATATTCAGCAGGTTAAAATTCCTCTGTGTGTTTCATCCGTATTGCCTCCATAAAAGAATGTATTTATTTACATCCGGAACAAAAATCCAGAGTCTAACTATAACAAATATAGGGAAGAAAATTTTCTCCTAACAGCTCTATATATCAAAGCAACACAGTGACAAAACAAAACACTCAGGCTTCACAATCTTAGTTTGATAACTGTGTACTTTGGAGACCAAAAGAAAAAGTAAAGAACACTCAAATTACCATTCGTGAAATAGCCATGAATTTTTAGCATATGGCACGAACCACAGAAGCAATACAATTTGTTCTTTAAAAGCTTTGGATAAGCTTTTAAAGTTATGGATCTGCAACACAAACAAATTTAAACCTAAGAAGACATCCTGTTGCCATGACAATATGGCACACTACCTCCCTGTCATGATGAGTCCTGGGTTTCAAGAATATCATCACACCATTGCAATTCAGGGTTCTTTGATAACAATGTGCTGCTTTTAAATCTTATTAACATATTTGTTTTTAGTTTTAAATGATAGATACATCATAGTAAATAACTTGACAAAAATAAAGTATTCAATATACTTATTTAAAAATATGTTATTATCTGATGTTAGTAGTAACTGAACTTACAAACAATATGTTAGAGAGATAAAGTCTATTGTTCAAAATGAAAAAGTATCATTTACAGGAATCACTCATTTTTAGTGCTTCCATGGAAAAGAAAAGCAGATACAAATCCAAAACCTTAGAAAAACTCATCGTGATATATTATTCATTACACGATGATGTCTGCAAACATGCTTTAAAAACAAAATAGAGAATCAGGGGACAGGCCTTAACTTGTCACAAACTACATGAGCCAGAAAGAATTTCTTTTGAGGCACAAAACAAACAGGGTGAGAGGTTTCTTTCTGTCAAGGCAGATGGCAGCTTATTATCACCAGTGTCTCACTTCCCATTTCCCAAGATTGTTCTTGCTTTCTCTTTTCCTTATTATATTGCAGCTGATAAGTAATGAGAGCCTACACTGAGTTACTATTAATTCATTCTCTCAGTGAACATTTAACAGGTCTTCTCTTAAAAAGACAAGAGAAGAATACACTCAGCCTGGCAAGGAGGACAAATATGAGAAAAATAGACAATAAAATTCTAAAGGCCGTAGTCCTGGAACATAAAGGATTTCTTAAAATCACAGACGAGTATAGACCTCAAACAGTCCTGAGGCATAATTTATGTTTGAGGTGAGCATTTTCCTAGGTAATAAGGGGTGAAAAGGAGAGGAAATATTTCAAGAAAAGGACATGTACAAAGGCACAGAATTTTGGATTTCACTATCTATTTTGGGAAATCCCACCAGGCCTGTATGCCTAGGGTGAGGTGCATATGGGAAAGCAGCATGAAATCAGCTTGCCATAATATGAGGTTTGTACTTTGTCCTGCAAAGTACAGGAACCCATAAAAAATTACAGTCCATGGGAAAAGAAAGTCCAAAAATTGTTTTAGAACAGTCACTCTAACAGAATGATAGAGAATACATTGTATCCAGGTGACACTGAAGACAAGAAAGTTAAGCTATTATAATAGTTCAAGTGAGAGAGATCTGAACAAGGACTGTCTATGGAGAGATCTGGGAAATATTAGAGTGGTCAATTTAACAAACCCTGGTCATCTATTCAATGCAGAAATTAAAGAGAGAATATTTCTGGCATGAGTGATTAGATGACTGCTGTTATAATTTTCCACTGTGAGAAATATGATTTAGGAGACAGGCGTGGTGAGACAGATTCGTGTATTACAGGAAAATTCCAACCAGTAAAACTATGAAGGGAAAAGAAGATTGAAAACCAAATGATGAGCTACTTTGGTAACAGCTACTTTGAAAAGATATACCAAGAAAGAGGATACAACAAAGGAGGAATAAAATAGTTAGAAATTGGAAGGCTTTCTTTCAACAAATGCATTGCAAGAGTCCTCCATATTGAAATGCATTTGAATAATGTTTCTAGTGTGATAAGGTATCCATTAATATGAAATAAATGTATATAATATTTAACAGTTCATTGTTGGACCATGTAGAAGCATCATTTGATGTTTATCACAAATCTGTGCACCTAGATTAGGTATTATTATCCCTCTTCTTATTTGTGGAAGAGAACACTGAAGGTCAGAGAGGTTGGCTAACTCCCTCAAGTTTACATAACTGGTAACCCAGGACTGCTAACTCTATTTTCTCAAGATATTTATATATATGATCTAATCATTCCTGAATGATATACAGGGATTTATTTTGTTGAAAGAAATACAAAGCCATTCAGTCAATTAAAGCTATTTCATATCCTCTGTAGCACAGGAATGCTTTAAATTTCTAAATAAATATTTTGAGATAACTGTCTTAGATATAACTACAAGCTCATTTTTGCCCTGAATATGTGGAACTGAGATATGACAGTTATGAAGAGAAAAAGGAAGAGTAGAAAAATGTTTCATAAATATATTGTGAACTGGATGTTCTTACTCAAGTCAGAGAATCAATGTAATTTTTCCTCTCAAGTGAGTACTGCCAGATTCAAGGTGGTAATTATTACCCATTACCTGTTTCAGATATACAAACAGGATACTCAGTTTTAGACTCTTCAAGTAATGTGGCAATCTCTTAAATGAGCCAAAGAATATCATCAAATGAAAGGGTAAAATTATTTTAAATACTTCCTTAAAACAATAAAAATAGCATACATAAATCTCTTGTATAGAAGCATAAAGGGCAAATGGTAAAACGCTTGGGAAACCTATCTGTTGCCAAAAAAGTGATATAAAAATGATAAAAACGTCAGATTAAGAACTGAAACCAAAGCCACATTTGCACAAACATCTTTTAGCATTGTGATAAATCCTTCCAGAGCCACATAGAAGTCAGCAGTTGTCATAATAATCATGTCCTTTTTGGTGTGGTTGAGAATATCTCACTCTTACTAATACTTTGCAGTAACAAAAAATATTATTTTTAGAGCATAACTTACATACCATTAATATATTCTTTACAATTTAATATTATTAATCTTAGTCTAAGGAACTTCTTTGTGATAGGTAAGTAGATATTGTTTACACCATTTAAACATAAGGAATGGTAGCTCAGAAAGATCAATATTTGCCAAGTTTTATCAGAAGGAGAAGGCAGAAAGCCAGAAAGTGAATTTGTGTGTTTTGACTCTAAATATTTTATATAAGATCACTGTACCACTCTATGCTCCATTTCATAACTTTCAACTTTAATATTCTCATGATAAAACCAAGGAAATAATATTTTACGGGATAGCAAAAATCAAATCATATTAAGATATTAGTTGTCTCACAGCAATTATGATTTATTATGGGATTACTCATCTGATACATAGAAAACTAATTTCTTTTTATTCTCTAAACATAAAGCATGTTCATAAGTAGCCAAGAGTGGGTTTTAGGTTGCTTTAAGGCCACTAGTGTGTGGGACTCAGAGACTCTGCATTTTAATTACATGCTATGATTTCATAACTCAGTCCCATGGCAAATCATTATAATAAACACATCAAAAGAAGCCTCATCTCTTTATGCATAATGCAAGCATCAAATACAATGACCTTTCTCATATTTGTACATAATTAATTTTATTTTTGCAAGGATAATGAATCCTTTACTTCTCAATTTATTCTTTGTTTTTGTGAAATATTAATCATGTGGTATTCAGAGCCCTTCTTTATAAGTCAAATTTTGAAGTTTATTTGCTATCACCAAAAATATAAACATGGAATTCTCAGATAATTATGCATTACCTAAGCTTCTTAACAGTATCTTAAGTAGTCCAGCTAGAACATGACTGCAAACAGCAAAGAATATTCACTAAACCTCTCTCCCTAGGGCACTCTTAAGTAGTGAAGCAGTTTTGAAAAATGTTGTTGGGCCTTTTTGGAGAGTCAAATGAAATTGTGCATAGGGTCTTCAATATCAGACTTCCAGAATGAGGTGAATATTTAAATTATTGATTAAATTAGATTTGGAATCTCTTTGTGAAGTGTGTATGTGTATGTGCTTCTTCCTTTTGTGAGAGGCGTATGAGTATGTTTCAGACAGTAAGTCTCCCAGAATTGATGACACCTGAGTTTTAAAACCATCAACAGTTATATTGCCCCATAAGGGGTACTAATCCACATACCATGATTATATTTATGTAACTATTATAATTACTGTTATTTTTTCTTTCAACAAATATTAACCACCTACGATGTGCTAGTCACTGGGTTAGGAGCTGGAAATATGAGGAAGACCATAACTCTCACAATGAGAATATGAGGAGGACCATCTCTCAAGAAAGTAACATCATAAAACATGTTTACTGCCAAGTCCTTATCATTATCAAAAATATCTTCAGATTGATGTCATTCTGAGAAAAGTGATTTCATATGGAAAAAATATACTACAAAAATGTAAAACTTTTTTTCTGGATTTTCAGAATCTGGGGGGCAGATGTTTTCATCCTTGTCCTGGTAGAAATTAAATGCTTGATTAACATTTTGGCGGGGAGGGTCAGCCTCTAAGGCTACAGGTGAGAAGATCAGTTACTAGATGTGTTCCTAACTTCAATATCAGTTGCAAGATCCTGAAAATAGAGAATGGAGAGAAAGGGAAACAGAAAAATTACTAGACAATATGAAGACACTGTATAAAGAGGAAGAAAGAGTGAGTGAGCACGTGAGCAATCACAAAGGAGTATATCAAAAAAAGAAAGAGGTAACAACAGTTATTAGCAAGAGATAATTAAATGATAATCTTGTCAGTGGCACAAACACGATAGTTTGTCACATCATTGGTCACTAGTGATTTGTGAGAAGCAACGTCTCAACTGTGCTTCTGTTACATTAATTATACCTGAAATAAAACCTTTGCATACATATTGTTCCACATATAGTTATTCCTAAATAGTTTCATGAAAAAGTTAATAATAATGAATACTTATTGAATACTTAGTAGATCCAATCAACATGGTAAATGCTTATGTACATTAACTATTTTTTTATTTCTTTACATTAATTATTTTTAATATACGAACTCCATAAGATATCTATTACTACTATGCCAATTTAGAGATAATAAAATTGTGTACCACATGACTTAATTCATCACATATTTTTTTTCATTTGTCTCCCTTCTTCTCCCTCAATAAGAGCTTGACATTAGTCTGAAGGTACCAATAGTTTGCTGTGTCATTTTGGATTATTCTCTATGCCTTCCTTCTTCATCCACAAAATAGATACAACAAAACAGAGTATAGCATCATTGTGAGGATTAAATAACTCACATAAAATAATATTATTTCTAGCTGAAACAAAACAACATTCAGTAAGGGAATTAAAAGAATTATTATTACCATCATCATTATTTTAGATGGCTGATTAGATAACAATATTAAGCATTGGAATCTTAAGAGTGTCACTCATGGTTAACTGGCAAATATTTTATAATACATTAGGTTAGATGTTGGCTTAAAAATGAAATGCTAGAGCTCCAGATCAGATTATGGATTTCTGAAAAACTTCTTTAAAAGCATCTAAAACACTAGCCCAGAGCAAATAGCATAGGATTTAATATAATTAAACAGACATCCATAAATACTGTAATGTTTGGCATCACTGTAAATGCCCGCGGGCCTCTCTGCACTGCTGCATATGCTATTCATGACTGTGGGTTCCAAGCAGAGTAATAAGTGACACAGCAGCATCATGCCTTCTGTTATAGTATAAGAGACAAGTATAATATTACATATATTAGATACACATACATATATATCTAATGCTTTTTATGTGTGTATAAGGGATGAAATGCTATTTTTTAAATATTAAACAATTTTCCCCTTGTAAATTCCCTCTGCTCAGCTTCTGCTCTTTTCTCACAAACCTCCTTCCCCACTTCATGTAATTGTAGTGTTCAGTACTCATGAGACAGTAGAAAAGAAAACAAAAAAGGAAGCCATTTAGCCTTTGATTTGCAAAAGCATAGAAGCCATTTATAGAAAGGGAAAAAATGTTAAGCATAAAGCACACAATTGAGAGAGGTAGGTTAAAGAGACTCGGGATGTCCCAAGATTAGGAATCACAAACAAAAAATAAGGGACTAATGGATCAGGGCTGACGTGGCCAGGTAGATGGGAATAAAACGTGTTTTTTTAACAGAGACTTGTGTCGACAACAACTAGTCAACTTAGTGACTGCCAGCACATTTAGGCAACATGGAAGAGCACCTGCCTTCCCTCTACAGAGATAGAATGTAAGATTCCAGAATTTACCCATGAACCTAGTGAAGTTCCGAATTGTAAGTACATTTCTATCATGTGAATAGAATGAATGCTGAGATTACAAATTAAACTTGCATGTAAAATACAAAGTGGTTTTCTTGCAAACTCATGTCAGGTTCATATCTACACATCCTAACTCTATTTGTATGACTGTATTATGCATGTGCATATTTATGTGTGTGTGTGTGTGTATAAAATACATATAAAGACATATCAATGTGGCGATAAAACTATGCATTTAATTTCCAGTAAATTCTACAGAGTAGATACTGCATAAAAATTTCCCCTGGGAACATATAAATGTCTCAAAGGCAGGAATTCTGTTTCATTTGTCTTTATATTAGCAGAGCCTGGCACAGCTCCTGAACTGAGTAAGTACTTACAATATCTGTTAAACTAGTAGTCAATGTGCACATGCAAGAAAGCGGCAAGATCAGAAAATGTACTTTGAAGGACATTAATTTGGATGCCATGAGTTAAGATAGCCTGGGTAGTTGAGCTAGGAGGCTATTGAAAAGTCAGGGAAAGGTTATAAGATTCTGAATTAGGCTGGTAACCTTGGGAACAGGAAGGAGGTCACGAATGAGATCACTAAGTGGAAACTGATAGATTGTGGTAACAATTTCCTATTATAGAACTAGAGCTCTTGTGGGCTTGAGCCTAGAATGATTTCTATCCTTGGCCAAATGCTTGAGAGTGTAAAGGAAATATTGGCTGTCAGTGACAACAGGAACTAATAGAAACAGCTTTTTAGAAAGAATAGTATTCAAGTAACTCAGCCATGAATATTGACTGGATTTAAATATTCTGACTAGTTAAAACACCAAATACAACCATTAAAACTTGGAAAATACCTTTTTTATGTTCAAAATTAAGTCATTAATATTGTTATAAGTACTCATCTTCAAAACAGCAGTAATAGTAAAAGCAGTTATTATCTATGTTCAATGAACAATCACAGGAGCAAACACAGGATAAAGCTTGTATTTTAAGATTGTGTGTGAGTGTGTGTGTGTGTGTACTCATTTTAAGCTGGAATTGGAATGGTTGCCAATTCCACACTTAAAGAAATGGGTTAGTTACTGACATGCTAAAATTCCTGGGGTCCTTATTATCTTTGAGCTTCAGTGAAACAGAATTTAAAAGGAGAAATAAAGAAATTTATGTCTCTATAGACAGATCAAGATGAAAAGTAAACATTTATCATTAGCTCCCCTCTGCCTTCTGCCGTGAGTGGAAGTTTCCTGAGGCCCTCATGAGAAACAGATGCAGGTGCCATACTTCTGGTACAACCTGAAAAACCTTGAGCTAAATAAACCTCTTTTCTTCACAAATTATCCAGTCTCAGGTATTCCTTTATAGCAATGCAAACAGAATAAGACAAGAGACAACATCACCATCTCTGTAAAAAAATAACTGACAATGTCATTCTAAAAAGTTAGCTATATATATGTGCAAGATTAAACAATCATCATAAAGGCAAAAAAATAATTTCTATTTCCCATTTAAAGCATATGTAATGAGTGGAGGAGTCAGCCTCAGAATAGAGATCATTTAGACTAATTCAAAATATAAAATGGGTATAACACCCTATATTAGAAATTGATAAATTAGACCATGCATCTGTATTTCCCCTTCACTGTTATCATGACTCTTCTCAACACAAAAATTAAAGAGCTTTGCTGATCAAGGTCCTGAATCTCAAAGATCAAAGTTATGACTTTCTCCAATTTTATTTATGTCAGCTTTTCCAATTCCTGGTATTGACATAGTAGACAATATTTGGTAATATATTTTACCATATCAGTAAACTAAATTATTCACTTATCAAGAATGGTACAGCTTTCATCTTTAACACTCTAAATTTCATATATGAGAATTTGCAGAAGTTGCTACTGAATAGGACCTAAGCACATTTCCCTCAATAGGTTTCCAAAAGAAGAATAAAACTTCAGGAAATATGAATTATATGAACCAAAGTATTAAATAAACAAATTGTCCTCCTTTCTAAATTAATCTCAAAGCAAAATGGCATTTGCGTTGGTTAAAATAAGATCAGACTTCATAAAACAGAAGACATTCTACTCTGAGATACAGTTTAGGGAGAATAATTGCTTGTCTGTGGAAACAAAAATTCTACCTGCAAAGAAATATAAACTATTTGAACTCTAAATCAAAAAACTTCATAGAGATTTTAGCATGGTTCTGAGAGTAGTTTAAAGAGAAACTGCCTTTTTTATTCCTTTTAGATTTTGGTAATCACAAACTACCTGCAAAAAGAGATTATTTCATGTGGTCCGTGAAATAATCAAGTTCAAGCAAAAGAATGATATCAATATAGACCTCTAACATGCGAAAATATATGCTATAATCTAACAGACTCAAATAGATTAAATTTAAAGTATTCTGAAAAATTAAACAAAGCATTACAAGCAAAAGGTCCTACATATTCAAATGATAAAAGTATGTTCCAAAATTTTATGAACATCATACTTCAGTAAAAGATAATTAGGAGCATTCTTTATCTTTAATCAATAATTTTTAAATAAATTGTATTTAAATACAATTCTAGTTGTAAACTGTAACATTCTCCTTACAAAAAATGAAAAAGCGCAAAATCTTAAAGCAAGCAAAAATGAGAAGAAATCTAACCATTCAGTGATGACAGCTAATACTTGGCTCACAGACTTTGAGATGACTCAGCTCATAGACTTTGAGATGACACTCCATGCTTACATACTATTGTAATATTACATAAATTTGATTTTAAAAAGGCCACATTCTCTAATGTGTTTGTTAAAAATAATACATTATAAGCAGCTTTTAATAATCCTAACTACCAATATTTTTATAATAGTTAAATAATATTACCCTGTGAGATGGTAACATAATATATTTAATCTTATACGGATAAAAATATATTTCTGTGTTTGTTATTGTGAAATTCTGAGAACATCTAATGTATAACTTTTGTGTGTCTGTCTGATAGTCTTTATGATAAATTTTTCAAGTAAAATTGTGGTTTAAAATTTATAAATTTTAAATTTGAATATACAAGCTGAATAAATAATAAAAAATAAGACCTAACTATATTCTGGCTACAAGAGAGTCACTTTGCCTATAAGGACTCACATAGACTGAAAGTAAAGACATAGAAAATAATATCATGAAAATGGAAACCAAGGGAAAGCTGGAGTAATCAATATTTGTATCAGATAAAATAGACTTTAACTCAAAAAATGTAAAAAGAGACAAAAATGGTCATTACGTAATGAAGAAAGGGTCAATTCAGCAAGAAGATATATCAATTTTAAATATTAACTTAATGCCAGAACACAAAAAAATATAAAGCAAATTTTATTAGATCTAATGGAAGAGATAAATTGCAATACAAAATAGTGGAGGGCTACAGCATCCCACTTTCAGCAATGGACAGATCATCCAAACCAAAAATAAACAAAGGAACATTGGATTTAAACTGTCCTGTAGATCAAATGGACATATGAAACACTTACAGAACATTCTATCTAAAAGCTCTGTGAAATATAGCTGCACATGAAACTTTCTCCAGGATAGATAATACGTTAGTTCCCAAAAGAAGTCTCAACAAATTCTAAAAATTCAAAATCATATCTAGTGTCTTTTCTGACCACAATGGCATGAAACTAGAAATCAATAACAGAAGAACTTTGGAAACAGCACAACTACCTGGAAACTAAACAACACACTTCTGACTAACAAAGGAATCAATAAATGCATTAAAAATGAAATTAAACATTTCCTGAGACAAGTGGTAAAGGAAATAAAACAGACAAAAACCTATGGGATACAAGAAAAACAGTTCTTAGAGGAATGTTTACAGCTATATCAAATAATTAGAAACATCCCGAATAAATAACCTAATGTTATACTTTAAATTTTTAAAAAATAAAAAAATTCAAAAATAGTAAAAAAATAAAAATTCGACCAGAAATAAACAAAATAGACACTAAAAATACAAAAGATTAACAAAGCAAAGGGCTGTTTTTTGTTTTTTTTTTTTTTTTTTTGACAAGTTAAAGAAAATAAACAAACTTTTAGCTAGGCATAAAAACAAAAAACAGGAGAAAGTATTTGTATTAGTCTGTTTTCACACGGCTCTTAGAGACATACCTAAGACTGGGCAATTTACAAAATAAAGAGGTTTAATTGGACTTACAGTTCCATGTGTCTGGGGAAGCCTCACAATCATGACGGAAAGCAAGGAGGAGCAAGTCCCATCTTACGTGGATGGCAACAGGCAAAGAGAGAATGAGGAAGATGCAAAAGAGGAAACCCCTGATAAAATCATCAGACATCATGAGGCTTAATCACTACCATGAGAACAGCATGGGGAAACCACTGCCATGATTTAATTATCTCCCACCTGATCCCTCCCACAACACATGGGAATTATGAGAGTACAATTCAAGATGAGATTTGGGTGGTAACACAGAGCCAAACCATATCAAGATTCAAATAAATAAATCCAGAGCTGAAAAAGGAGACATTACATCTGATATCACAGAAATACAAAAGATCATAAGAGATTATTGTTATTATAAACACTAATAAATTGAAAAACCTAGAAGAAATAAATAAATTCCTGGATATATAAACTTATGAAGTCTGATTCATAAAGAAGTTGAATATCTGAACAGATCAATAATGAATAAGAAGATTGCACTGATCTACACATATAACACACTCTCTTAAAATACCAAAAGTGAATCAGTAACAAAATGTTTCCCACCAAAGAAAAGCTCAGGACCTGATAGCTTCACTGATAAATTCTAGCAAACATTTAAAGGAATAATATCAATTATTTGCAAACTATTCCAAAAACAATTTGATGAATAGGAAATTCTTCCAAAATTATTCTACAAAGCTAGCAGCATCCTGTTACAAAAATCAAACAAGGACACAAGAAAAAATGAAACTACAGGGCAGTATCTCTGATAAGTATGTATGTAACAATACCAAACAAAACACTAGCAAACCAAATTCAACAGCTCATTCGAAAAATTATTTACCATAAACAAGTGGGATTCATCCCAGGAATGCCAGGATAGTTCAATATATGCAAATAAATTAATATGATACATCATGTTGACAGAATCAAGAATAAAATTGATAAAATTCAATATACCTTTATGATAAAAACTCTCTCACAAATTGTGTATACAAGGAATGTATTGTACCTGAACACAATAAAGACCATGTATGACATACCCAAAGTTAAGATCATACTGATTGAGAAAAAGTTGAAAGCTTTACCTCTGAGTCCTGGAACAAGACAAAGATACTCACTTTTACCACTTGTATTTAACATAGCACCAGAAACCCTAACCAAAACAATTAAACAAGAGAAGGTAATAAAAGGGATTCAAATTGGAAAGCACTTCACACATACACACAAAAAATTAGAGCTAAAAAATAAGTTCAGTAAAGTTGTAGGACACAAAGTCAACAAACCAACACAAAAATTAGTAATATGTCTGTATGCAAATGGCATACAATCTAAAAAAGATATCAATAAAATAATGTCATTTACAATAGCTACAAAAAAATTAAGCAATATATCTAGGAATAAATTTAACCTAAAATGATCTCTAACATGAAAGATCTCTAATATGAAAATACAACGCTGATGTAAAAAATTGAAGAGAACAACAACAACAAAATAAATAAATAAATAAATTCAAGAGAACATAAATGGATATTTTATGTTCATGGCTTGGAAGAATCAATATTGCTAAAATATTTGTAGTATTCAAAGTGATCTATAGATGCAAAGCAATCTACAGATTCAATGCAATCTCTCTTAAAATACCAAGGACATTTCTCAAAGAAGCAAAAAAAAATCCTCAAATTTGTATGGAACTACAAAAGACACACATAGCCAAAGCAACCCCAAGCCAAAAGAACAAAGCTGGAGGCAATCATACTATCTGACTTTAAAATACACTACAAAACTATAGTAATTGAAACAGAATGGTATTGGTATAAATGTAGATGAATGGAACAGAATAGGTAACAAGAAATAAGTCTACACACTTACAGCCAATTGATTTTCAATGAAGGCACCAAGAACACACACTGGGGAAACAACAGATTCTAAANAAAAAAAAAAAAAAAAAAAAAAAAAAAAAAAAAGGCACTAGAAAAACTGAATATCCACATGCAAAAGAGTGGAAATAGAACCCTATCATTCACTAGACATAAAAATCAACTCAAAATGAATTAAAGACTTAAATGTAAAACCTGAAACTATAAAACTGTTAGAAGAAAACATTGAAGAAACACTTCATGACATTGGTCTGGGCAAATATTTTTGGATAAAGAACTCAATAGAACAGGTAACAAAAATAAATAAGATTATATTAAACAAAACAGCTTCTGCACAACAGAAAACAATCAACAGAGTGAAGAGACAACCCGCAGAAATAGCAGATAATGTTTGCAAGCTATGTATGTGACAAGGGGTTAATATCCAGAATATATAAGAAACCCAACTTATTAGCAAAAAATTAAAAAATCAAATTTAAAAATGGGCAAAAACCCTGAATAGACATTTCTCAAAAGAAGATATACAAATGGCCAAAAGGTACATGAAAAAAATGCTGATCATCACTAATGATCAAGAAAATGCAAATCAAAACCACAATGAAATATCATCTCCCTGAAATCAGAATGGATATTATCAAAAATACAAAAAATAATAAAGTCAGCCATGGATGTGGAGAATTGGAAATCCTTGTACACTATTGGGGAAATGTAAATTAGTATAGTCATTATGAAAAACAGCATGGAAATTCCTAAAAAAAAATTATAAATAGAACTTCCATATGATCCAGCAATCTTACTATTGAATATTTATCCAAAGAAAATAAAATATATTGAAGAGACATCTGCACGTCTGTTAACTGCAGCAAGGTATGAAATAGCAAAGGTATGAAATTAATGTAAGTAGTTTCTTTATCCATTCATCAATGGATGAATTTCCATTGATGAATGAAGTTTCCAATGTCCCACTGAAGATGATGTGTCCAATGGATGAATGGATAAATGTGATATACACAATATTTACACATACACAACACAAACAACATGAAATGCTATTCAGCCATAGAAAAAAAAATGAAATACTGTCATTTGTGGCAACATGAATAACCTACAGGACATTATGTTAAGTACAATAAACCAGGCACAGAAAGAGAAATAACCCATGATCTCATCCATTTGTGTAATCTAAAAAAGCTGATCTCATAGAAGCATAGAGTAGAATAGTGCTTCCCAGGGGTTAGGCAGAATGCAGGACAGGAGCATGTGGAGAATGGGGGAAAAATTGTTTAATGATTATAAATTAAGTTAACTGAAGGAATACATTCTGGTGCTTTACTCCACAGGAGGGTGACCACAGTTAACAATATTGTATATTTCAGAATATCTAGAAGAGAGAATTTGAAATGTTCTCACCACAAGGAGATGACCTGTATTTGATGTAATAGATATGTTACTACCGTGACTTGGTTATTATGCAACGTATACTTATATTGAAACATCACACTGTACCCCATAAATATGAACAATTATGTGCCAATTAAAAATGAAAACAACACAAAAAATAAATACATAATTCCAAACCACTCAAATAGGAAGCCTAGATATAAATATTCAGGGAAAATTCTTAAACATACTTTGTTAGACTGCAAATTTCCCAACTTCAGGGATTGCTACTCTCTTGGATTTTATCCTATCTCAATGTCAGAACCATGACTAGCACATATTAGACACACAACAAATATTAGTTGAATAAATTTATATTGCTTAAAGAGTTTAATTGGCATCTAATTAGTTCTTTATTTGAAACTGAGTGCAACCTTTAGAGCCTTCCCTTTAACATAACCATTGAGAAATTTTGACTAGGAAATACGGACAGATTCTCTCTCCTCATACTACATGAATTATGCACCCATTGTGCTCTGCCTCCACTTTGTATGACCTTAGGCTAATTGATTAATATTTTTGAGTCTCCCATTTTCCATCTCTAGGAGAAGTATAATATAAACCTACCTTGCCAGCCTGTCAGGGTTATTCTGAGATTTAAACAATATACTGTGAGGTAAAAGCACTATGTACACAATAATATTGTCTACAAATAAAAGAGATTAACAATTAAAGATAGGTTTAATGTTTTGAAATGCATTATCCACAACTCTTATTAGCCTGAAAAGATTTCTATAAACATCCTAAAGCTCCAGACTCAGAGGCTCCTGTTGCCAACGTCCAACTGAAGGTGATGTGTCACTATGGTGATTTCTTTAAGATTGGAAAATTGCATTTGTTTTCACTTTTATCTGCCATATTTAGCTGAACAATGCTTCCTATTGATTTGTGGCATCAAAGTCACTTCCTTTCTTTAAGCATGACATTTGCTATTATCTCTTTGTAGGCACAGAAATCTAAAAGCAACACCATAAAAAAATACAAACCTCACAGCTTAAGTATTGATTAAAAACACACTTGGTTCATTAAAAACACTGCTGGGATTTGAAGCACTTAGAGGTAATCTTTTCTTTTCCTCAGTATTAAAAAATGTAGTGATTTATAGATCTTAGTGGCTCTCAGGAGGAGTTAGTTGTTATTTAAATGTGCTTTGGATTAAAAAAAGAAAAAGATTATGAGTTAAAATCCAAATTTCCCTTTAATCTATTTAGCACCAATGTATGGCAAAGATAATTTTTCCTTAATTATACTGACATATGTTGTTAATATTCATATAGACTTTTTAATAAGAGGTTTTATATCATGTATCCTATACATCTGTCTCATTTTGGAATTTCTTGGTCCTCCTCCAAAAGGGACAAGGTCAGGAATGTATTAGAGCTGAAGCAGAGCACTGACTAGCTTCTGTCTTTAGGGATCTTCCCAGAGAGGAAAAATCTGCGCTCCTGTCAAAAGGAAATATGTGTCCCAATTGCAACCAACAATGTTATTGTGTTCCTCCTTCCAGC
This sequence comes from Cebus imitator, assembly GCF_001604975.1. Lineage (NCBI taxonomy): Eukaryota > Metazoa > Chordata > Mammalia > Primates > Cebidae > Cebus > Cebus imitator. Next base: position 835,400 of record NW_016107822.1, on the reverse strand, counting down.
CAGGTGTCATGGTGGTTGGAGGGAAGAGCCAGGAGTCATAAGATGATCCAGACCCTTTCCTCTCCTAGAAGGGCATTCAGCTAACACACTACTATAAATAAATGGTAATAAAAGATGCTATAAATTGAAAAGGATTCTTAAACTTGCTTAAAACTCTTGAAAATTCTCGCTTTTGTGTGTTTAGGTTTCTACCATTTTTTAAAAAACTAATTATTCTACACATCAGTGATGTTAATCTTCAGTTTTAATGTACATTCATCACAGTTTTGGCCATAGGTACGTGTCAACTATACCATTACCTTGATTATTTTTAATTGACAAATGTATTTACTTAAAATGTATTTTAAGGGAAGTTTAAAATGTAACATAGTTTATCAACACAAAATGATTAGAAGTAGAAACGGAACAACAACCAAACGATGGTAAAAATCCTATTCCTACTTTGTTATAATTGCCTGTGCTAAAGCCATTTCTCTATTTCCTTTTATAAAGTACAATGATAGAAAAGTGCTAAGAGCAATAAACAGTATCAAAACTACTTGATCTTGGTTGATCAGAGGATTGAAGAGATAATTTTAAATGGAGTTATGCTTTGTCATTGTTGTGTGACACCTTGTCCATATACCACCTAAAATATTTCTTATATCCAGTGCTATTTTTCTTATCTTCTGAGAAACACAGCAGTGCTATATTTTTATGTCATATGCCTCTTGAGCTGTGTAGCCTCAATTCTGATGCCCCTACTTGAATGGATAACACAGAAGCATCACAAACATTTTACTGTGCAGGCAAAATATCAAAAGTGAGTTTTTAAATTTTTATCCAAATTTATTAAGTATTAATTGTCCATAACTGAAAAACCACAAATAACAAAGATCTTAGGGACATAAAGCAATTTAGACTTTTAACCCAGAATGAACTTCCAAAAAAAAGTCTTGGGTTCATAAACAGTGTACAGTAACTCTCAAATTTTTATGTGCCTGTAAATCACCTGCCAGTGTTGTTAAAAAGCAGATCTGGGTAAGACCTAAAATGTTTGCATTTCCAATGCACTCCAAGATGATGCAGTCACTGATGGTTCGTGGACCACACTTGAGTAGCAACAGCTTCAAACGCAGGCTCTGAATTCAGGCTCCGGTATTAACCTTTGAATCTTTGCTTCGCTATTGTCTACTTGTGTAAATAGGAACAATATATTTCAATTCTTGAAGCCTGTTTTTTAATCTATTAAATGGTATAACAAGAAGTGGGGGAGCCTATTTTACTGGATTGTAGCGGACAACAAATAAGTTTCTACATGTAAAGCACATTGTAATGTATCTAATACTTATAAACTCTTAATAAATAACAGTTCTTATGAATACGCAACAGATGAGCAGTTAATAAATTTTTAGCAGTATTATATGATTCTTTGAACAAAAGCTGTCTTACTATATGGGATAAATTCATTTACCAACAAATCTCAGAAAATGCCTGCAGTATCTTATTGCTATAGCTTGGATATTTGATCCTTCAAACCTCATGTTGAAATTTAATGCCCAGTTTTCAAGGTGAGGCCTAATGGGAAGTGTTTGGATGATGGTGATTGATCCCTCATGAATGGCTTGGTGACATCCTCATGGTAGTGAATGAGTTTTCCTGCTCTATCAGTTCCCATGAGAGTTTCCTCCAAAGCTGGCTGTTAAAAAAAGCCTGCCATATTCCCTGCCTCTCTAACCCCCTCTCTCAATATGTGTAATCTCTGGATACATCGGCTCTCCTTCACCTTCCACCGTGAATTTAAGCAAATTCAAGTCCTCACCTGAAGATACTGGTACCATGCTACTTGTACAGTGTGCATAAACCATGAACCAAATAAACCTCTTTTCTATATAAATTACCCATCCTCATGTGTCCCCCTTTACCTTCATAGCAACACAAAGACACTGATCATATCACTCTTTTTGCTACACTTCTTCAATAGCCCTACTAAACCTACATGGCTTAACCTCTTGACATGCTTAACAAAACTTAATGTATTTTGTGATTTTCCCCTAATGCTGTTTTGTAGCTCTCCCCCTAAAGCCACCTAATATTTTGGCCAAATAAAACTATCTCAGACTCTAAATATGCCATGTGTTCTCATGTCTTGGGCCCTAAAGAGGAGATGAACCCTGAAAGCCAAGAATATTTGCCTGGAACATTTCACATGCCAGTGGAGAACAAGAATGTCTTCCATGTACTTCTAGCCTTATTATCTTGTTCTTGTCATTATGCCCAGTATCATATATTTTTTAATGACATATTCACTCTATGATTATCCCATAATTATGTATTAGGGTATATCATCAGTACCATGTGAGAACTGTAATGTAAGTGTTCATCTCACTGCTTCACACAGTGCCACTAAATACTTGAATTAATGAAATTCAGAAACTGAAAGATATATGCATGCTTACAATGTCATTCTTTCTTTAAAATTCTGTCAAGATGCAGAGAAAAAAGAATAGCCAAACAATATTGAAGAAAGATAAATAGGGTATAAAATAATTTTATGTGGGTTACCCTTCCCACAGTCTGTTTTAATACAAATTTTACCTCTATTTGTCTCAACAAATGAGCCTTTCAAAGAATCAATAAATCATCATTATATGCCCTATGTTTTTCTTTACCAAGTAGTTTATTCTATCATTCTGTAAATATTTATGTTTTCACAGATATTACTGTTAAAGTATATCAAAAGCAAATGTAATGGACAAATAATTCATATTAATATTGGTCTTAGCCTATTCATGCTGCTATAACAAAATTCCATAAACTGTGTAGCTTATAAGCAACAGAGATTTATTTCTTGCAGTTCTGGAGACTGAGAAGTCCAAAATAAAGGTCTTGACAAAAATCAGTGTTTGTTGAGGTCCCATTTACTGGTGCGCAGAGGGCACCTTCTTGCCCGATTTTCATATGATGGAAGGAGAAAAGCAGCTCTCTGGGGCCTCTTTTATATGGGCACTAATCCCACTCATATGGACTCTGCCCGTCCATGTGACTCAATCACCTACGAAAGATCCCACCTCCTAATACCACCACATTGGTAATTATGTTTCAACTATGACTTTTGGGAGGACACATTCAGACCACAACAATGATATAATCCAACTATAAAATGCAGTCAAATTCACCATGGTCCGTCATTTATTTTCACATAAATGTTTCCCACCACATTCAAATTGTAATTAAATAGCATTGTTTAGTAAGAATGTTTTTCAGTTTTGCTGCCTCTTTCTGACCCAAAACAATTTGACATTTCTACAATAGTTTAATTATAGCTATAGTAATAACAACCTAAGGAAATATCATCATTTACTAGTCTAGAATGTAAACTTTTTATGTAGTCCTAAAGCTAACCTTAAAATAAGGTTCAAGCAATTTTTATTTGCTATTTTGACTGTTCCTATTATGGTATTATGCTTTAGAAACAATGCTTTGTTTTTCTGTAAAATCTTTTCGTGAACTTCATTTAATTATCCATAATTGTCATGTACCTACTACAAAAGACACCCGAGTTCTGACCATCCCAGTTCGTAGCCCTAGATTACATTAGATTTATGATTGATAGGCCATGTCAGTTAACTAAGAAAATAACCCTGACATACTCCCTTGCAGAGACACTCCTAAATTAATTGGAATGAATGTGACGATTTGTTACTTAGGCAACAGAAGTGCATAAACGAGAAATTTAATATTTTAAAGTTTATAATTACAGTTTAAAATATTTAAAGTTAATTAACTAAGTTTATGAAATAACAAAATTCCCCTTAAAAATGATTGTTCACATTTTCTACACTTAAAACCACAATAGCAATATTTACAAACTATGCTTAAAATCTTAAGAAAAAAACTTGCTTCTTTATTAAATCAACTATAAATATTTAAGATCAAATTGGATCTCTGAATAATTTTTTGTGTCTGTGAAAGCCATCTTTGAAGGCACCAAAAATTCACTTTAACAATACAAAACTTAAAAGTTGATGAGATTTTCTAGATAATCACAATTTGAATTATTGGTAATTCTCAACAAATATTATCAATTATTGTTTGGTTCTTATTGTACCTCTTTTGGGAAAACAAGCATGAAGTTATTACACACAATTCATCACTTGGAGATCTTCACTTGGTATATATGATATGGTATAATCTATGAAAACTATTACGGTGGTAATGATAAAGGGGCTCACATTTATCAGTATGAATAAAGTCGCTCAATCTCATAACTGGAGGTCAGATCTTTTCAATGGTATCTTTGTTATCATACTTAAACTTCAAACATTATATAATACATACTGAAACGTTTTATTTTTTTCTTCATTGAGATTAGACTCGTTAGAACCAAATGTCTGTAGACTGCCCAATCCTAGAGAATATCTTTCATATTGCAGTTTATACAAATATTGCCATCCCAAGGTTAGCAGCTTGGCCACTCTTATTACTACAGTCATAGTAACTTTTCCACAACAGTACATTTTCAAGAAAACTTTCATAAAGTTACTGAATTAAGTCTTCTTTGCTTCCTGTGGTTCATCCGAAATGTTAATTTCTCCATCTAGCACATTTTAATTTATGAGCACAATATTTTATTTTTGATCTCTCAATAGCATGCTGCTGTAACTACATTATTTTTTTTTTCACAGCAAAGTGAATTTAGGATTAGCTAATGTTGCTTGGTAATGTTTTGAAAGGAATTATAGGCATTGAGGTAATGCACAGTACTCCCACATCTTTCACCTCACTGTGCAGTCAGCCAAATTATATATTTATTAATTTTGTTAAGCTGGCCTCATGAGTCAATAGATTGAATAGAGTCTCTGTTAATTAAGTTTGCTGATGAAATGACTAGAAACTTGGAGAATAGCTTCAGAATTAAAAATGAGTTTAACCAGCTGGAGGGGATTTAGGCATTGGATAAGGGCTGGACCAGATGACCTCTGTGGTCTTTTTCACCTCTGGGATTCTATGAAAGACTGAGAAATAAATATAAGAATAATTTATATTAAAAATTCAATGTAAAAAAGTTAGATTGAATGAATTCCTTAAAAATATTTTTTTAAATATCAAAACTTAAAATGAATGGTTATACACAGGCATTATAGTTTTATATTCCAACCAAGAGACATTCTAAACATTTGTTACCAGGTTAGGCTGATTCAATTACGACACTGAGATGCCTTGCTTTCAAAAACAGCCTTTTCTATAAAATGTTTTTTATTGTGTGCCAGATAACAAAACCTGTGTTTTCCACTTCCTGCTCAATCAACAAGATTACGTTTTTTGGTAGCTAAACTTCTTACAGCAAAATTAAAGTTTAATCAATATAATGCGTATATAAGTGATGCACATCAAGTTCAAGCTTTCCCTGTAAATAAATCCTCATGTGATTTTCCATTCTTTTATGTATTAGCCCAGCTATCATAGACTGATATGAAATGCAACGCAAACTTGGATTCTCTGCTTAAAGATGACATATCTTTAAAAAAACACATTCACACATGCCTATATATGTATATTATATATATTTCTTATTGCACAATTTAAAATGGCAGAAGTCATGAGTAGGTATTTCTGAAGAAGATATCAAAATATCCAGTAAGTATATAAAAGGTTAGTAAACTTCATTAGTAATCAAGAAAGTGCAAGTTAGAACCTCAGTGAATACCATTACACCTCTGCCAGAATGGTTACAATGAAAAAAAATACCTCACAATGCCAAGTACTGGCAAGATTGCGAAGCAACAGAAATTCTTATGCACTGAGAGTAACAAGGTAAACTGATTTCCTACTAAAGGAAATTAGACACTTACTCTATAACCTAGCAATTCTACTCCTAGATATTTTCCCAACCAACAGAAATTCCTAAATACATTTACAAATGCATCTACAGAAATCCTCAAAACAACGTTATTGATAACAGACAAAGCAGAAAAGAAGTCTATCTGTAGTAAAATAGGTAAATAATGATATATTCACAGTGAAATCTCATAAAACAATAAGAACAAAATTTTTATTACAGGCTAAATTATATAAAATTGAGTGAAGAAAGCCAGAAACAAACACCAACATACACGATTTCATTTATATAAATTTCAAATGTAGGAAAAAATAGGAGTATAGAAATAAAAACTGTAGCTATGTTCTGTGTGTATGTCCGGTAGACACTGACTTATAGGGAATTGTGGGAGGCTTCTGGAATGCTAGGAATGATGTACATTTTGATTTAGGTTGTAATTCCACTGCTGTATTTACAAACATTTATAGAGCTTAAGCCTCCCAGCAATTAAGGAAAAAAAAAGTTTACAGCAAGAGTTATGGTCTGATGATTCTAGGTTAAATATCCCAAATAAATATGTGAGATATTAAAACAGTAGAAATTCTATACAATTTTCTTTCTCAGATTCAATGGTTTAAATCATGTCCAAAGGCAGGCTGGGAAATTAGATGACCTTTCAGGGTCTCCTTCAGCCCTATGTGTCTATGATATTTCCTACAATATGTTGTTTTCTTAAAACCCCCTTCAGTCTATTTCTCTAGTATTGAGTTGTCCTGGACTGAATTTAATACTCTAGGGGGTTTCTCACAAGGGCAACATAAGTAGAAAGTCTGTCTACTCCCTAATAGGTAATATGATGGAGTTGTATCCATTAGGAAATCTCAGTGGCACTTCGTCCAGCCCTGCTATAGTTGGGTGGATAATGCAAGGTCATATACAATTTTCTCTCTGCTCTCACCTCTGGATATGTTGACATTATTTCTTCATGAGTTTCCCTTCACATTGCATGCTTTGCAGATTTCTTTTTCCCCAAGAGGTACTAAATTGACTTCCCTTTTTTCAACTTCAGAACAATTTTATAAATACTCTCACTGTGAATATATGAAATGAATAGTGGTGATTTCAAGAAATTTTGTGGAATATATCCATGGATCCCTTGTCATTACATAAGCAATGGGATACATTGATGAAGTAATTTATTTTGCTTTGAAACACATTTTAGTGTCATGTGAACACAGCCAAAAAGATACAGGCTAGAAAAGAGATTGAAAACATATTGTATAAAATGATTTTATCATAACCTATCATTTTATCATAGGTATTTGAGGTTTCACTCCTTATTTTTCATGGGCATTATACATGTTACTATTAATATTACTTTAAAACTCTTGATTGACAGAGTTTTGAATATTAAATGAAGCAATTCACAATATACTACAATATAAATCAAATTATTTCTGTTAACATATTGTAATTTTCAAATAAAATTCAATGTTAATTTCTTTTTAGTTTTGGAAATGTGCTACATATATTTTGCTTGGGCTTTGTCGAATATAAAAACAAACACTAAAATTTGTTAGCTTCCTTTCTACATAGACATTTTAGGAACACTTTTAGTTGGAAAATCCACAGCCTATTATTTACAGAAGTTCCTCAAGCACAATATTTACTCTGGAGAAATAAGCTTGCAGATTAGACATCTACATTCACTGACACTATAACATTTGTTCCTAGACTTTTAAGGCTCTCCAAAGTCTGTAATTTCAGGACACCCATTCAAACTTTATGCCACTAAATGCTTTGGGGCAACTACAAAAAGCAGCATTCCATTGGTAGTGTGCATCTGTGTACATAGCAATCTTAAATGCAGCTAATGGAATCCCAGCATGAAACCAGAAAAGATTTTTCCAAATTCATTATAGTTGCAGGTTACTCTAGTTGAAAAATTGATTTTGCACTGGAAAGTGAAATGTAACTTCATAATGTCATCAGTCATTGGAAAAATATGTAATAGAATAATTATTTCTATGCATTGAGGCCTGGATGCAAACTTACCAATCCACAATTTAAATAAATTTTTTTGTTATTCAAGTGCAACCAAAATATCAATAAATTTGAAAGACAACTTATAGGAATGCAAATAGAAAATCTGTATTTATTTTAAATAAAAATACTTTTTAAAAAAACCTCTCAGAGCCAATTAATAGATATTTCAGTCCTGGAAAAGTTGTAAGAGAGTACATAGCAGCCATAATTAGTTTCAATTCAAGAAAAACCTCATTCTTCAGATGACTGATGCCGGAGATAAGAATTCTAAATGATATCCATCCTATTGGCATGTATAATAGGCCAATGAGTAAGTATTATTTATTCATTCATATAGTGATTCATTTAACAAGATTTTTTTGAATGCAGCTATCTAAAAGGCCAATAAAAGATATTTTATGAATCATAATTTTTCTTATCTGCATCATATTTAAAATTTTGTAATCATATGTATGATCTAATTTCCCAATTCCAGTAGACTAGCCTCATGTTTCTAAAAGCAAATAATTTTGCTTTTAGTATTTTCTAAAAGTATTTATTTAAAGCCTGACATTTTATGGATCCCTGATTGAAAAAGACTGGTTTAGTTGAGTAATGACAAACATGTACTTTATAGAGAGTTTTGTGACTATAATTCCACAACTAGGCCCAGAGTACTGTTGCATCTGTCAATCATACAGTTCTTTACATCGGTCAGAGGAGAATCTTGCTTAATGCCCATTCCATGAATTTGTAAAACTGATATATTAGACGTTTTCTACTTTAATGTGATTCCTAACCTGTGGGAGCCAGCCTCTGTTGACTGCCAACATTTTGCTTCTTGGTATTTACACCCTGGTGTCTCTTCCCTTGAGTGTGAACTAGACTTACTGAATCATTTCTAATAAATAGAAGATAGGAAAAGTAATCAGAAGGTCCTTTCTGAGATTAGGTTCTGAAAAAGTCTATGGCCTCTATATTGTGTGCTTATTTTCTCTGGCTCTTTTACTCCTTTGTTCTGAGAGTAGCCAGTTGCCATGTTGCAAGCTGCACTGTGGAGAAAGCTAGGTGGCATGGAAATGAGAACGGTCTCTGGTCAGAGAATAGTAAGAAACCAAGGAAATGAGGACTGTCTCCTACCAACGGCCATCAAACAATTAAATACTCTAGGAATGAACCCTACCAATTGTCAGAGTAGGAGCATCAGCATCTTGGACAAGCACCGCTGTTTTAAAGTTCACCTTGATCAAAAACTGCCTAAATCCAAAGGATATCAGCCTAATGGCTAAGGTCAACATGACCATAAACCACAAATGGCATCTCCAACCAGAAACATTTCAACCCTAAGACAAACCCCTTTCGGACCAGAGACATGCCAGCCCTGAGATAACCCACCCTCCAGCTGAAGAGATGTCAGCTTCAACATAATCTCCCCTCCGACCAGAGACATTCTGACCCTGCAATAAACTTCTCCTCCACACAGAAACATTCCAAGTCTGTCATAAGCATTCTCACCCTAAAACCAGTAAATACTCTAGGTCTGTAAGAGCACTCCTGAGCAAAATTGGCCATAAGCCCATCTCAGGATTATTCTCCAAAATAAACCTGTCTTTAACTGTTGAACTTCTTTTCATGATTATTTCCTCTTTACCTCTTACACCAATAACCATGTTAGTGAGTTTGGAAGTAAATATTCTCTCACTTGAACCTTTAGAGGTGACAACAACTCTCTCTGGCAGGCTGACTGGAACATCCTGAGGGACCTTGAGGCAGAGGCAACCAGCAAAGTTAAACTTAGATTTTACACCCAGGGAAATTGTAAGATAATAGTTGTTGTTTTAGACCACTAAGTTTTGCAGCAATTTGCTCTATAGCAATAGATAACTTACCTTTTTATTACTTGTGCAATTAACTTGTCTTATTACATCTTGTGATTAACCTCTGAGTTTAGAAATGCTTTGAAAATATCGATAATTGCTAAGTTGGGTTATGGGTATTTGGGTTTATGATATTCTTTACCTTTGTATGTTTACAAAAATACAGAAGTTTCTTAACTTGTTTTATATAATCAGAAAGAGAATCCAGATTTTCCTTTCCATTTTCTGAAATTAAGCATTATTTCCTTTTACATGTCTCATAAGAAATTTTTATTATTCTTTAGTTTTTTCCACATATTTTAGAGCATATTGATATAATTAGAAACATTTGTCCCAAACAACCAGAAATTTTTATTAAAACACCCTAAAAGATTTTTAATGTAGGATCTGTAGGAGAAAGATATCTCCAACTTGCAAGTGTGCATAACAAGTATAAACCTTATCATTAAGCAAAGGTGAGTTCAAAATAATGTAATAATAGTTAATATGACTACTCATTTTGTAAATATTTGAAACTGATTTAATAAAACTTGCCTCATTAGCCTGTGATAGAGTATTAATGTAATATTTGCTACCAGCTGGTGAGTACTTATTATGTAATTGGCAAATATTTGTCTTATCTCATAGAAATCCTAATAAAAGCCAGTAAAATAGAATCCATTTTTTTCTAATAAAGAGAAACTAGGCATTAAGATATTAAGTAACTTTCTTAAGGACACACAGATAGTGATGAAGCTGAGAAATTAACTGAGGTTTTAATCACTAAACATTACATAACATAATATATATCTTACATATCTAAAAGTATCGAACACAAAGCAAGTACTATTGTAATTGTTTTTCTCTTCATTTTCCTCATGCAAAGATAGATTTGAGAGTCAGTGAAATAACTATTTGCATATGTCGGGTTTCTACTGACATAGGCTATATACAGCTACCCCAAAATCTCTATGGCCTAAAACAACTTTCCATGCTTACAGGTCTGTAAGTCGGCTAGGAAAAGCTCTGCTTTGGACTAGAGATCATGTCCAAAACCATGTGTTCTTTTTATCCTAGTCCACTAGACACCCATAGCAAGTACTTTTCATTTGAGATGGAAGAATCTCCAAGAAACTTAAGCATAAAGATTTAATGCTTCTTGAGGACTGGCACATTCTCACTGTACCCTTATTCTATTGTCAGACCCCTAAGTCAGTGGGGCATGGAAGTACACTAGCCCACAATGAATCGTGAAATGGAGGAGAAGAAACAATTATAGATAAAGAATACAGTTTGAAGCGGCACTCATAAAAAAAGTTGTAAAATAAACATTGGATAAATGAGATATTTGATGTTTAAGTTGTATATACACTAAAATTTTATAGTTTTAGCATTAATAAAAGAGTTGCCTTCCTAGCAATTTTCCTGATCATTCTCATTCAATTTTACTAGCCATTCTCTGGTTAATACATCCATTAACACAAGTCATTTTGTTTTCTTCCTTTTTTAAACCATTCCTTTTAAAATAAGGAAATAAAGAGATTTTTAGTCATTCTCAGGAAACTCTTTCTTCTATAATTACTCAATTTAATGCCTAATGGCTTTAAAGTAATATCTATAATTACTAAATTACTTTGGAAATCATGTCCTTAGTCACCATAAATCACTGTAAATTTAAATGTATTATGTTTTCTAAGTACCTCTAGGTAAAAGCTTTCACAATTATAATCTGATGTCCGCAGGTATATACAACTGATAATTTGTTTTTACCAGTGCTCTATGTCTCATCTCTTTTGCACTAGGCAACTTAAGGAACATCAAAGAAATTTGTTTTAATTGCCCTCTATTATTAATTATCTGTCTTTGATTATCACCAAAAAACAGAATTGCCACTTTCTTTCTTATCTTGCAGTAAGATAAGATAAGCACTTCCTTGGTGCTTCCATTTTTACTCATAGTTTTGTTTGTTGCTTTTAGAATAAATGGTTTATGTCTCTGTCTCCTTCACTACATTGTAACTTCCTTCAAGGTAGAGATCGGATCTTATTATCTTGGTATCATTTGTGTGCCTATTCCAATCTATGCCTATTAAGGGAGACTTGGCTGAACAAATAAATGATATAATTATTCACTAGACAGTCTGACACTCAAATTATAGAAAAAAGTTCTATTTTTAAAATAATCATTTTTGATTAAGAAATATTCCAATTAATTCACTTTTAAAATAATTGAATGTTCATGAAGTAAGATTTTTAAAGGCTATCATTTATCAATGAATGAGTCCAGACATGTTGGGATCAAAATGATAAATTTAGGGAAATCTGTACACAGTTGGAGTGACCACCCCCCCCAACCAGTACACAAGGAGGAGCTATAATTTCAGAGAACAAAGACTATTACATTATGTGTGCTATCAAGCACTCCAGCTACATCCTGAGGTTACAGTAGGTTTTCCAGCTATATGGAAAGTGAAATCCTTAGAGGCATTATAAAAATATAATTATTATTGTAGCAAAAGAGCAGTCAGTATCAAAGGCTGCCAGGGTTTATGCCCTAGGTTCACCTTTAGTACATCAGAATCCAGGTCTTATTGTCAACAAATCTCAAAGAACACCCTACTCTAGCAACAAGGAAAAAAAAAAACAGGAAGATATAGCATTCTTATATACCAGATTTTTTCTAAGAACAGGAAAATAAAGCATTATTAAATGCCAGATTTATTCTAAGAATTTCATTAAATGCCTGCACATGCATTATTTATTTATTCAATACATGCTTATTCAGTGTCTACTTGTGCCATGTACCATTTTATGTGCAAAGAAAATGAGGCAGAAGAGAGGAGAGTATCAAGTCCAGTGAAAGAAATGTAAAGCTGCATGTAAAAGAAGAAGAAGCCTTTTGTTTTTAGACAAAATCTCACTCTGTCACCCACACTGGAGGGCAGTGGTGCAATCTTGGCTCAATGCAATCTCCCCCTCCCAGGTTCAAGCAATTTTCCTGACTCAGCCTCCCAGTGGCTGGGATTTCGGGTGCATGCCACCATGTCCTGCTGATTTTTGTATTTTTCATAGAGACGGGGTTTTACCCTGTTGGCCAGGCTGGTCTTGAACTCCTGAACTCAAGTGATCTACCCGCCTTGGCCTCCCAAAGTGCTGAAATTACAGGCATGAGCCACTACGTGTGGCCAATAATAAGACATTTTAACCACAGTTTGTTTTATGAGAACACAGAACACCCAGCCTGAATACAAGGGATGGGGAAAGCTTACAGAAGAGGAAGTGAATTCTAAGTTCAGAGCTGGAAGATGAGCAACAGTCAGCCAGAAGGACATTACAGAAAAAAGAAAAACATGGGTAACTCAATACAGTTTCTTCTATAGGCCGCTTGGTAGAGTCTGCACTGGAGAAATTGAGTGCCTGTTAATTTTTATTTGCCATTTTGACAAATAAAAGACTCTTAGGTCTAACATGAACAACAGGCAGATATTCCTTCTCCTAAACCATGAATAGCTAGTATCCTGCAAGAGGTCAAAACTCAGTCAATCTGTGAAGGCCCTGCCTGTGACATGGTCTTGACTGCACCTTGTTTTTCTTTTGCTCCACACATTTTCTGAGCCTGATTGTATCAACTGTTCAATACTCTTAAAATGAATTCCATTTCTGTTCAAGTTAGCCAGAGTTAGTTTCTCTTATTTTCAACCCAATTCCCTGACAACTCTGTCTTTAAAAGACTTTAAGCAGAAAAGTAGCAGATACATAAATGTACTTTAGAACAATTTGTCTAGCTGCAGCATTGATAATGGAAAGGAGGGTAGCTATCTTGGAGTCAAAGAATCTATTTCTGTGAGTTTACAATCAACCAAACTAGAGATTGAGATCGCCTCATCTAGAAGGATAAGGAGAATAGCCAGTGGCTTTGAGAGGCGTTGAAGTAGAATTTACAAACACATTGGAATTAAAGAGTGGTAGAAATAATGGTTTTCTTTATTTTCATGAAAAACATTTACTGACCAATTTCTGAGTACACATTTATTATACAGAGAATGAACTACATGGAAACTCTACCAAAGAAATCTGAGGACAAAAATATAAAGCATGCCTAAAGAACATATAAGAAAGGAAGTAATATAGATGCAACAGTTAGAATTTAAATAAGCAAAAACCTACCATGAAATAGCTCAAATAATAAATAACTTTTTGACCTATGTATCTCCGAGTTTAAAGGCAGATCTTTGATTTAATCTACTAACTGAAATTAAATATCCCTGAATTATATCTGGCTTTTAAAAATCTTTCTGAGGTACGTTTTCTCATTAGGATGATAGGAATAAAGTTAGAGTAGGTTGGGGGCACAAATTTGTACTAAAAAATGCTCAGGGAAAAGAGTCCATTTCCTTTGTGTCTGTTACAGGAAAGGCCACAATTTCCACATGGTCCAGAAAACTCTCCCTTACTCATTGCTACTCATTTGGGCATGTGTCCATCTCCTGAAACAATTATTATAATTAGAAGAATTACATGTGTACAATCTTAGGCTTTGGTTCCTCTAGTAAGACTAATCAAGAAAAAAATAATATGTAAGAGTAACAAAAAAGGAAGTTGCAAATAAATGGCATTAACAATTTAAAGGATCAATGCAATGACAGTATATCAGGTGTTTTTTTTTTAATTATATAGATGTATTATAAACAACTTTATGCCAATGTAACTGAAAAAATAAGAATAGGCAACTTTGTAGAAAAAAAAAAGTAAGTTACCAAAAGTGACTTAGTAAATAGAAAAAGTGAATAAACTAGTATTCACTAAAACATTGTATCAGTTGGAGAAGAAAAATCTTTCTCTAACATAGGCCATAGACCCTGACCATATCTTAGGTAAGTTTTACCATATCTTGAAGGCACAAATAATCCTAGTATCACCAAAACAAATTTTTAACATGCTTATGGAGGTAAAATTGACATACAAAAACTGCACATGCTTAATGTGTACAATTTAGTGATTATGGACATATGCGAACTCCAGTAATACCATCACTACAACCCAGGAAATGGATGTATCCAATACTTCCCAGAGATTTCTAGTGTCACTTTGTCTTTCTTTTTATGGTAAAAACGCTTCTGTTTTTGTGAATGTTTTGTACTAAGAACACTTTGACATTCAAAATTAACAAATTTTGAAATGTGCTAAAGCACTTCATTGTAAAGCAAAGGCACTATGTTGTACAGTAGTTTTCCAAAACTTACTCATCTAGCACAGCTGAAACTTCAGGTCCCTGGAACAACTCCAGTATAGTTTAGAGACAAGAAAATTATGGAAAACTATTTTACGTATGAACCTAACATATGAGAAAATTAGACAGCAACAGTATAAAAATTAACTTATTGTAAACTATCACCTTTAAAAATAGACAAAATAACATGACTCAAAAATATCAAAAAAGTATTTATTCTAGGAATCAACGATTAGTATGTTTGTTTAAATTAGCAAATCCATATGAAATGTTAATCTATAAAACTGACTGAATATATGATTTTTAAAAAATTAGGCAGAGAAAAAGTCATTCAAAAAATTTCACATCCCTTTATGAAAAAGTTCTTAGCAAACTGGGTGTCAAAAGAAACATCCTCATTTAATAAAGTGCTACCAAAAATCCATGGGAATATTATTCTTAAAAGTAAAACATAAGAACCATTCCTACTGTCAGAAATGAATCAAGTGTTTTATTATCATTCAGTTATTGTACATTGCATTAAATGTCTTTGTCAATATTGTAATTCAAGAAAAATAAAAGTGATGCCTACAAATTGTAAAAGAATTAGGCCGGGCGCGGTGGCTCAAGCCTGTAATCCCAGCATTTTGGGAGGCCGAGGCGGGTGGATCACAAGGTCAAGAGATCGAGACCATCCTGGTCAATATGGTGAAACCCCGTCTCTACCAAAAATACAAAAAATTAGCTGGGCATGGTGGTGCGTGCCTGTAATCCCAGCTACTCAGGAGGCTGAGGCAGGAGAATTGCCTGAACCCAGGAGGCGGAGGTTGCGGTGAGCCGAGATCGTGCCATTGCACTCCAGCCTGGGTAACATGAGTGAAACTCCGTCTCAAAATAAAAAAAAAAGAATTAACAAAATTATTTTTATTTACATAGAAAATCTAAGACAATCATAGACGGCATTCAACCTAAAAGACAGTTTAGTACTTTTGCTGCATAAAAACCCAACATATTGAAATCATTATAATTCTTATACATAGCAGTAACAAATTTGAAAACGCTATGCAAAATGCAAACATTCACAATAGCAATGAAAATTAAATTTATCTGTAGTACCTTTTGGAATAAAGCTTACAAAAACTATAAGACCTCCAAAGAAAAAATGTTAAGATTTTATTAATATACAGAAAAAGTGAAAAAGTGGGGAAATACATCAGATTCATGTTTATACAGAAAGCAAAACTACAGCATGTCAATATTGACTAATTCTGTGTACACTGGTATTTGTCATATTTGCTGAACTTTCGGTATTTTCTTTAACTTTTCAAAACAAAGACAAATCAATACAAAATTGTGTTTTTCTGCAGAGAAAAATACATTTTCCTTCATGAATCAATGAAATAAATTTCTTCCTAGTACATTTTCATAAGTAAAAGTTTGCCACAGTTCTTTGAACCAAAGCCAAAGTTTTTCATGTAGAATATCTGTCTAAAAGCATTTGCTTTTTGACCCAGAAATGCTACAGAGTGTTTAAAAGTATACAAGGAGAATTACACAGTGGATTAAAATCCTTAAAAGTTACTAGAATTATTTTCTGCTCTCCTTTTTATTAACATAATTATATCAATATATACATATAAAGATAAGTGTATGATAAAGTTAGGAACAATATTTTTTTCAATTATTTGGAAAGCAATTAAACAGAACCATAAGCTATCATGACTAAAAAATATTGATGAAGCAAAGTGAGGTGAATTTTGAGGAAAATAATATTTTTCAAAGTATTTTAATGTATTTTCTTTAGCAGTCACTGTTGGATTCTTGAATACTGGATTCATATCTAAGACATTGAATCATATATATTTTCTATCTGAATTTAGTATTAACACCTTTCAACATATCCATAAAGCAGGATTATTTTCCCATAATTAGTGAGGGATTATTTTCTCATCCTATTTCCAAATATTATTAGATATCTGACACTTTTGGATGACTTAAATTACTTTTTATTAGCTCAATGTAACAGTTTTATCACATTGCATCCTGAGTCAAGAGGAGAGAAAATTACATATTAGTTTTATGTTCTTGCCAAGTCTAGACTAAACTAAATAAGAAATAATAAAGTTTTATTTAAAAAAGAAAAAAACAAACAAAAGATGTGTCTTTTGGGCTCAAAGCCAACACCTATGGGAATCTTGAATTTAATTGTTCATCTTGAATTTAGTTGTTCCTCTCATAAAATGTGGGGACTTGAGAAAGCATGGGTGGTTAAACACAAAATGCACAGACAGCATCACAATAATTGGCAAATCCTGAATATTTTTGTCTACTTACCACTGTTAACTGTTAAAATTCTACACATCATTAAAGTGCAATTTAAATTTTCCTGTTTCTAAACTGACTGATTAAAATGAGATATAATCTCTATCTGCAAGCTGAGTTGAGGTTTTGTGTGAACCATGCTTAGAATTACACTCTGCTAGATTTGGAGAGGAACATCCAGATGATTTAGGTCAAGCCTCTTTCCAAAGAATAAATTACTTTCTTACATAATAATGCTTGTAAATAGTTGGGGCCGCTTCTGCTTAAACCCTGCTAAGTTCTTATGAACTTTGAGACATTCCGCGTGGACTCTTCAATATCCAATTATGATTTCTCCCTTTCTCCTTACTCTCAAGACCAGAAACTGAACCAACAAAAATAAATCCTAACTTAGATGAGGAAGGACTTTATTTGCAAGAAAGACTACTGCAAAATGGAGAACTGCCTGATTTTAAAAATCTGAAAGAATCTCAAAATCAAAAAGAAAACGTCTCATCTTTCATAGGGAGGCCTAAGTGGTAGGTAAGGGGAAGTGAGGCAAAAGAGAAGGTATGCACTGGTTTGGAGGCCTGAGTAGAAATATGTCTTGTTATGGTCAGTCATTTCTCAGGATATGCTGATAAGAGGGCATGTTCTATATTTTAGGGCTCATTCAGGGTTGGGGGCAAGCTGATGTACAGCAGTGTGTGGCAAAGAGAGAAGCCTCACTACAATTTGGTCAAGACAAAGCAGAGGTTAAGAAATGGGAAATTGTGAGCTGTCAGTGAGAAGCTATGATGTGTGTCAGAAGGGTGACCATGTGATGTTGTCTTGGCTTACAGCATGGAAGCAGATTACTTCTGTTTTATTTTCCTGATAAAAATGGGCCAGCTGAATTGGTAAGCAATTTTCACCAACATGATGCCTGGAAGTAGAGCAGCAATACTATAAATATAAAGAACAAACCAAAAATGAGGATGATAGTTAAAAGGAGCCAGATCACTTTTGGCACCATAAACTATGATTGCATTAAGTAACAATAGTTATATTTGTTACTTACAGCCATCTTAACTTATATGAATGTGTTCAACAGTCTTTCCTAAAATTCTGCCAAGAGTTAACATTAATTTGCTATTTTTTAAGATACTTGGAATCAGCTGGGTGCGGTGGTTCACACCTGTCATCCTAGCACTTTTGGAGACTTAGGCAGATGGATTGCTTGAGCACAGGAATTTGAAACCGGCCTGGCCAATGTGGTGAAAACCCACCTCTACCAAACATACAAAAATTAGTTGAGGGCGGTTGCATGCCTATAGTCCCAGTGACTCCAGAGGCTTACACAGGAGGATTGCTTGGGAGCAGGAGGTCAAGGGTACAGTGAGCTGAGCTCACACTACAGCATTCCAGTGTGGGTAACAGAGTGAGACCTTGTCTCAGAAAAAAAAAGAAAAAAGGATACTTGGGATCTCCATTGTATATTCTTGAAAAGTTTTCACATTTACACATCTCCAGTTCTGTAGATTATCACTTTTCATAATTATTTTCAAAGATGAATAATTCTTATCTTCATCTTTCTAATTCTTATATATTTTTTGGTTCATATATTTTGCTTCTAAGTAATTATTTGCACTTGTATAGTCTAATTTTCCTTTTCTCTCTTTCTTTCTATATATATACATAAATATATATAAATATTATTTTATATGATATTTATATAGATATATATATATATATATATATATGATTGTCATTGTCTCCCATTGAGACAATGACAATAATATATATATATATATATATATATATATATATATATATATATATATTTCTAACAGGCCAAATTATTGCATGTGAAAATAATATATAATTATAAAGTACTACACAAATATTATTTAATGTTGGTATATTGTTTTCGTATTCTGTCAGTGTTTTTTACTTGATAGAAACTCTAACAATCTTGAGTAATTTCATGAAATATCTAACAAATTATAAACATTGAGAGGACTTGGAAAGCTCTTAGTTTTCACGGTAATTCAAAATATCACCACTATGCTAACAGCAACATGAGAAGAATTAACTATAACTAAATATGGATATCTTTCTAAAGATCTTTAAGTTAATTGAATTATCTCAATTGCATTGGAGAAGTACAGTATTTAGAGAAATCCTGTGGTGAAACCTTTTACAAATATAATAATTATTCCTTTATTCACTTATAATTTATCTGTTGAGCTTTTTATTTGTTTTAGGCAGACTTTGTAACATACCAGCACTTGCAATTTTGAGTTATATAAGCTTTAACCAGGATGCCCAAAAGCAATTGGAATAGCTGTTAGGGAGATGGGAGAGGCAAAAGGTAACTCTGGAAAAAAAAAATAATAATGGATGCAGCAAACCACCACCAAGATATATGTATATCTATGTAACAAACCTGCATGATCTGCACATGTACCCCAGAACTTAAAGTATAATAAATAAACAAAAAATAAGCTAAAACTCTTCCAGTGAATTTTAGTAAACAAGGTGGTTTTATCTGGAAGCAACTTGATCTACTGACTAGCACTGTCTAGGTTCTAGAGGACACGTTACGATCTAGGTCAGAGGTCCTAATGTTTTTGTCACCAGGGACCAGTTTCATGGAAGACAATGTTTTCATGGATGACGGTGTCAGGGGATGGTTTCAGGATGATTCAAGCATATTACATTTGTTATGCACTTTAGTTCTATTATTACATTGTAATATATAATAAAATAATTACACAATTCACCATCATGTGGAATCAGTAGGAGCCCTGAGCTTGTTTTCCAGCAACTAGACAGTCCCAACTTCGGGGTGATAGGAGACAATGATAGATCATCAGGTATTAGCTCCTCATAAGGAGCATGCAACCAAGACCTCTCAAATGTGCAGTTCAGAATAGGGTTCACACTCCTATGAGAACCTAATGCCACTGCTGATCTGACAGGACAAACAGCTCAGGTAGTAATGCAAGTGATGGAGAATAGTTATAAATATGGGTGAATGAGCTTTGCTCATTCACACACTGCTCACCTCCTGCTGTGCAGCCCTAATTCCTAGCAGGCCATGGCCCAGGGGTTGGGGACCCATGGTCTAGGTAATGTTCATCCCCTATATAAATCTGTATCTCTTCTGGTTGGTTATGGTCCTCCTTATATCAATGAAGTTTTGAATTTTAAGTACCCAGATTTGATTTTATCAGATCCTGCCTCCATGTGGATTAGGGGGTGGTCAAAGTTCTGGCAAATGGAAGATCTGATTCAAGCCTTGATACTGCCTAGAGTCCTCCAGGGTCTGTATGGTGTTACATAAGGACCATAAATATTAAAGAGCAGACCAGTCAATATAAACTATCACTGTCATAGTCAAAGAAATTTTCTCAAGGGGAACCAAAACAAAACTACATTGACAGTTCCTTAGTTTTGGTTTTCATCTGGGCCAATTCATCCCCACAAAACATCAAAGTAAGTTTCAAATTTGGTTCTGAATAGAGTAGTTAGTAGGATGTTCAATGAGGAAGAAGATTAATCCAAATAGGAGAAATGTCAGAATTTTGGCATATATCAAAAAATTGCATCTTAAACGAAAGGTTAACATGGTCTATTATAGGTTTTTAGATGTATTTGTGTGAATAGGAAAATGGTTTATAATTAGGAAATAAATTATTTGTAATTACTAGATGCGTCCAAAATTCATAAGGATCTCCAAAAGCATTTTCATTATATTTTAATTCTTTTAGAATATTTTCTTGGCAATCTACCTTGTGTAATTCATTTTGTGTACCAAACTTGTCATCACAGATTGCAAAAGTAAGCTTCTTGTTAGGTGCTATATAAAAGACAATATATTCTAAATTAATAAAAATATCAACTTAAATATATTAAAACTTAAATACTGAGTTTTATATAAATATATTCTATTCATCTTTATCTAAGAAAAAAATAGAAGTTTTTGGTGGTACAATATTAAAATTTTGAAACTATCACCAAAACTATTAAATAAAACTGTCAAATATCACAAAATTTTTCCTATTGTCTGGAAGACATTAAATTCTGGGCACTTTTCTGGTACTTATAAATAATTTCCATCTGAAAGAAGAGATATGTTTCTTACAAAGAAAGTGATAGATTTTTAAAGTTGTTTTTATAAGCAATACTCAATTATTATATAGATCATGTTACAGTATTCTTCTGTCCTATATTTACAAACAGGATTTGTGACCATAAAATTTCTGAAAGCAAGTTTACGTAACATTTATTATTGCCAATCTGCAGATTGAGTTCAGGGAGGAATAAGAAAAAGAGAAGAATTGGAGGGCAACCAAAAAATGAAAAATAACTGTATTACACTAATTCAGAATGTATGGTTAACATTGAAAAAGTAGTATTTTTCTATCAAATCTATATTATTTGTGTAGTATTAGCTCAAAATTATTTAGGAAGAGGGAACGTTATTACACATTTTGAAATAGTTATTCTATACTTTTCTTACCTTTCATAACTCAAAAAAACCTAGAAAAATATGTCATTTGCATTGACTAGTTACATCGGGGAACTTAAAAGTTTCACATTGCTTCCCTTGAAAGCTCAGGGTATGTCAAGCTAAACCCATTATGATGACTAATGATAAGGTTCCCTGTCACTGGGTTGGCCACCGTCAGCTGAAGAACTCTGCCATGCTGTCGTGATTATGGGCAGTCTTCTGGCTGGCTGACCCCAGCTTCCTTCTACTCCTCCACAGCCCGTTAGTACTCAATGATTAATGGACTGTAAAATAAAAACCAGTCTCTGAGCAAGTCAGGATCCCTTCCCATGAATACTGAAAGGGAATACGAAGTTTCTTCCCTGAAGTTGTCAAGATGTTATGGGAAAAGCTTCATCTTTTATTTTCTCTCCAGCTATATTTTCTCTCTACCAACCAATGTGGAAACCAGGTATCAAACTGGGGTTAATAAAGACTTTTTTTTCTATCATAGCCTAAAGAGCTGCTATATGTTTTTCATCAATGTATTCCAAGTTATTGCAACCACTATGATTCACGATTAGCTCTTTCAAAACTTCCATTTTAGGGTTGTACTTTGGAATCAGGGGCCTTGTGAAAGAGAAATAATTCAGTGAAGCAAATATAATTTTAGAGCCGAGAACAGGCTGACTCTAAAGCTCATGTAACTGAATCAGGAATGCATAATGTGCATAGCAATGCTGCTTCTAATACTATTGTTTCCATAAGTAAACAAAAAGTCCATATAAAATAAGAACCATAACTAAAAAGTTCAGGAAAACAGAAAAATTTAAGGAAAGAGAAATGAGACCTGGTTTAATCCTCGCACATTGATTTCTAAACTTCTCATCCAAATTGCATTTCCTAGCAAATTCTTCTTAAGAATTACAATTCCAATTAATCTAAGAGATTATCATGGATATTGAGCATGAACTACTAAAAGCTAACTTTAGCTCTTGGTAAATTTGAATTTAGCAAACATTTTGCAATTAAATTATTCTGTGAATGAAATAAATTTCTTTTTACAAACCATGCCTTCTCATTCTCCCTTTTGTTATAGAAAATTAGTAAACGGTGAAATTACCCATAATATCCCATTATTATAAGCCCTTGTAATTCCATTACTGCTTTTTGAAATTTCATTGGTCAAAAACATATTTGTCAACTTTTCTCTTGTATTATCTTTTCTGGCTTTTGAAACATTTTTACTTAGATGCATTATTCTTGTTGCTTATACTTCAAGAATGCATATTTTAGTGTTCTTTGAACTGAAAATCAAATTCAAATCACCTCAAGCATTCTAACATGAACATTTCTTTCTACTCCTTCCAATACATGTTCTTCCTACCAATCTATCTCATATATGTATAATTTTTTTCTGAGAGATGTGGATTCACATCATGACACATCAGGATAGTTTAGCATTTTGCTAGAATTTGTAAGAATTTAGCACAAACATTACTAGTTATCCAACGGCCAATCAAAAGACTTGAGAAATAACGCCAAAAAGAAAAATAAGTTTTAAAACTGCAGGCATCAGAAAATGTTTTTGTAAAGTTGTTACTATGTATGTTTTGTAAAAACATGCTTTGTTAACAAAAAATTCTCATATTTTGTACTCAATGTGAAAAGGAGTCTTTTTTCATGAAAGTTTAGCTTCAGGTGCTTTTAACTGTAACTGCAATACAACAATCATTATCTTCAATTTCTCAAATAATATAAGGAACAACATGAGACGGCTAGTGACTGCGAATTGACCCACTTAGGGTCAGTGTGGGTGTTTGGGCTTTTTCACACAAATGCATATTATAAAAATCTAATAACAAAAAAAAAAATAGCTGAAGATGTCGGGCTTTCCCTTTTTTCAAATCTGTGTTTTCTTCACATAGGTATGGCATTAGTGTCAGTGTAGAGGTGCTCAAAAATGCACAATATATATCTAAAATCTTCATAAAGTTACTAGATTTTAAAATAATTTTTAATAATTTTTAATAATTTTTAATTTTTAAATAATTATCTTGAGATAGAATATAAAAACAAAATTTTGGAAAACTCAGGTTTTTTTAATTATTGTTTTTCCTTTATTTTTGCATGTTTTCTTATAGTTTTTTCAGAGGAAGAAGTTCTCCACCAGGAGGACAAATTAGTAGCAGTACTCTAATGACCAAGTGAATGTGGCTACTATGGCAAAATTCTGCATCATGTTCAGAAAGTAACTAATTGTTTGGCTTCTTCTCTTACTAGCCAAGTACTCCCTGATATAGCCATCAACTCACCAATTCTACATGCATGATAGGAACTACCTATGCCAAAGCAAAGCAAGGCTCTGACAGACAAAAATGGAAAAATCACAGAGTAAGAATAGAAATACATTCAGTTTAGCTTTTTGGCTTACTTCACTATTCTTATTTGAAAACAAAATCAAGCACATAAAGTTATTTACTCTGGATATTTATATTTTACACTAGGATCTATCAAAGATTGGTTTATTGCTACCCTAAATGGTCAAGGTTTGGGGTATATATCTATAAGTTCTTTAGAATAGACAGATGGCCCCTTAATATGTTCATTCATTCATTCAACAAATATTTATTGATAACACATTGATTCTTAAGCATCCTTTCATGTGCCAAAAATACAGTGATACACAGGAATAGTAGTGGTCTCTAACACCAAGGAATTTCCACCTAGAGGAAGAAGATGAAAAGAAACTCCATCTAGAGGATAAAAGCAGCAAATACATAACTTGACAAACATAGATGCATAGGTCCTATTAATGTTCTGAATAAAACAAAAAAACATGATGTAATTCAGTGTCTAAGGAAGAAGAGAAACTACTTTAGAATATACAAGAAAGGATTTTCTAAGAAAATGTCATTTGAATTATGACATGAATTATGAATATGACCTGGATATGCAAAAGTTCAGGTGAGAGCACCCCATGAAGAAGGCAAGGGCTCAAAATGGAAACAAAACTGGGGTATTCAAGAAACTGAAGGAAATCAATAAGGTGTTGTTCTCCTTCTTTCTTACACGCAAACTTTAAAACTTTGCAAAGGACAGAAGACTTAATATGCTCAGAGCCTTTGAGGGACTAAGATCCTAATGTTCTTCGAGTATAGTAGATTTTTTAAATTGTAAAACTGATACCTCTTAAGACTTTTAAAAATCTTCAGTTTCACATCAACCATTATTTTGGTAATGAATTCTGGACTTGGACTTTAGCTAAGTGACCTGAACCCAAGCTCACAGCCCACACAATCAATATTTAAGTGGTTTTACATGTATAAGCATATGTAAACCTTAGAGTCAACTATGTGATTGAGTTAACATTCTAAAATTTTTCATGAAATTTTGAGTGTGGTTCATAAAAAGCTGAATTGAGGAATATTAAAATCACAAATACATAGGTTCTAAAACCTCACTCTTCTTTCCTAAGTTGTTTTTATCTCTTCCCCATTTCTACTGCATAATCTACCTTACTTTTCCTTCAAAAAATTTTGCATGTATCTTTTTTTCTGAATCCAAGTAGTATTATTTTACCATTTTTCATCACCTCATATTCTTCCCTATGTTTAATGCCTTTCCATCTGTGTCTTCATAGCTAAATCTTACATATCTTTCAAAACCCAGTTTAAATATTCTCCCAACCTTAATTTTCTTCCTGTGAATGAGACCAAAATAAATGATATACGTCTCTTTGGCCCTTAGCACTTTGGGTATCAGCTCCCCTTCTACCTGTGTATATCTCACAGCATCTAGCCAATTACCCACCCAGAACAAATACTTCTGGGAATGGTGAAGATGGAGGAAGGTGGAGATAGTACTTTATCCCAAACTTTTCACATGGAAGAAAGAAAATGTGCACATTTTAGGAGAGAAAAGCACGTGGGAACATGCATTCTTCTTCTTCCCAAAAAGAGGAGATGTCTAATTGACTAATTAGGAGAAGGACACAAGACTGTAAATTCCTTCTATATTTCTTTAAAGTGGTTGTGTCTCAAGGTACATGCTTCCTCTGCTTTTTTGAAAGCAGCCTCTGTATCTGTTAATGCCTGCATTTCTGAGTTTATGCATTTTATTGTATAGGGAAAATATTAGGAAACCTTATAGTTACATATCTGAAACACATTTTCTAATTATTAATAATAAATCTGTGGTATATTGAACTCCATCTCTATTTCTCTACCTTAGAAAAAAACTTAAATGCATACTTGATGAATGAATAAATGAGTGAATGAACACCGAGTTGAGGTTGATAACCCTCCCCTCTATCTCCGTTTTTTATTTTGGCCTTATTAAAAGGCCAAACTTCCAATTACCTTTGGGAGATTCATAAAAGGAAACAAGAGTCTAAATAAGTATTCTCTGCAGCAGAATTATTTCACCTGGCCCCTGAGACAACATATCAATGTGGCAAAGTTATATTTTGAGGTTTCTTTAAAAATTTCTCCAAAATGAAGGCCTTTTGAACTTTAAAGCCTGGAAAACTGAGTGCTAAGTATCTTCTCCACCAACACTGATGAGAAGTTGTATCAAATAGAATGCTTTAGACACACATGAAGAGGCACGTTTCATGCACTACTCATCAGCCAAGCACTCTCATTTATTTCAATACATTACTGTGAACCTAGAGACTGATATTTAGACACTAGGAAATTTACATTTCCAAGAAATTGAAATAATCCCAAATATGGTATAATTAAATAATTATTACATTGAAAATAGTGTCTATTATTCTTTCATAAAACTAGAATCGATGCATAACAACTACCTCTCCATTCCTCATGAAGCTCTCAGGAGAGTCCCTGCTGTGCCATACTTTAATGCACTAAGAAAGCCTATTTGATCTGGATGGGGGGAAATAAAAAGAATCATTTAACATTATCAAAATTAAAGTTGAAGAAAGCAGTCATAATAATTCTCAGCATAATGCAATTGTTAGCAACAGTTAGTTTAAGACAATTCTCTGCATTCTATGTTTAAACAGAGTATGCTTCTAAAATAAAAATCATGAGTCATACCAAAGAACTAGAATCCTGAATTCGTCAGCAAAGAAAAATACCAGTGAAAAGCATATTGTCTTTTTCTTTAAAAAAGTGACTTTTAAATCTTTTTCTTCTAAGATTTAATTGTTTTCTAGTAGTGGTTTGTTTTTTGTTTTGTTTTGTTTTATTGTTTGTATTTTTCTGCAGTGGCCACAGTTTCCTCTGTAATAAACATGAGTTTCTGGGAAGCACATTGTACCAATATCATTCTGCTAGAATATAGCAATTACCTAACAGCTTAACTGTCACCAAAAATATTTTTAACAAAAATGAAAAATTTACTACACATCCTATTTCCTGTAGGACTTTAATTTATATTCTAATTTATATATTTCACAATTTAGAATCTTTCCATTTTCCTCTCCGTGAATTTGCCATTCAGATTTGAGTTCACTGGAGGAAAACTAAAACTTAAGCTGTTATGGCCAGGTGCAATACGAATATTAACTACCAGTGCAGAGGTTCACTTATTAATGATTCCCAACAATGTCTGAAACAGAAATGCCATGTCGCTGGGGTGACTTCATTGAAGCTAGGCCTCATTCAGCTGCGATCTCACCATCTAATCACATTTTTCTCAAGTTATAAAAAAGACAGTGCTTGTTAGGTGGAAGAAGCACCAAGCTTCTCTGAGTCTAAAAATGTCACAATCAAAGAAGCAGCAATTAATAGTTGTTAGCCACCTGCCATTGCATGAATACCAGTCTGTTTAAAATATTACCTCTGTTTGTGTGCAAATTGCTCTACATTTCATCCAGAGTCCAGTTAGCAGCCGTCTACTCTACTGCTAGAGTCCTGGCTTAAGAAGAAAGGGATAGTTTGGCAGCTTTTGATGAGAAAGAAAGATTAGCCTAAAATTTATTATCATATTTTAAGGAATTTAATAAGAAAATTAAATTCCTTAAAATATGATATCTCTCGAACACTCCTTCCATACTATACTCCATATGATCTAGGTTTAGCTTTACCTCCTGAAACCTCATGTAGGAGCTCAGCAGAACCCATGAGCTGGCTCACTCATGGGTCTGCACGCTTCTTCATGATGGAGATACATCCGGTTCAAGGTTATTATGTTTTGGTCCTATTTTCTGTAACTTTCCGAAATCTACATGGCAAAAGCAATGACTTATTTTCTGCCAGTAACACTATCATCCTCTTTTTTCCCCCTAAACCATTATCTTCTTTTCTTCATACTGTCTACAAGTGAATTAAGCATGTTTTGAAATTCTAAATTAAATATGCTTAATGCTTTGTTAGACTTAATCTTTCAGGCTGCTCTAAAAAATAACACTACGATATTTTCTGACAATTACTGATATCTATAGTACATGATACATTGATTTTTTAAAAAAAATAATTAAGACTAAAGCAGTAAATAAATGCATTTTATTTTGGGGAAGAGATTGGGAATGATACTCCAATCTCTTATTTAGGGGACTCTAGTGTGATAACAGCCTAGGCTTTCTATGTCTAACTTTTCCCAAGGAATAAATAATTACTTAACTAATTGATGGTTTTCCAGTGAAAAACTGGGAGACCAGTCACTTCTTCTTTTTCATTTTGGAGACAGGATATTTGAAGAAAAGATACATTGTGAATTATTAATATATGCTCTTACCCTAAGCATGAAGACTTAACCCCAAGCCACAGTGGCCTGTGGCTGGGTCTAACTCTGTGGCTCTGTATTAGATATACCATCTTCTTGTAGATATAAGCCACCATCTGCAGTATTAACATAATCAGTAAACAATGTTACTTCCACTATCCTCATCTGTTTTAGTCTTTTGTCTTATATTTCAGTTGTTCAGAACACAGTTAGGGCATTGATATTTTCATTTCATAGACTCCCTATCCCTGCACATTTGAAGAAATTATATCTTTCTTAATTCGTCTACCATTTAATAGAAGGGATAATCCAAAGATCATAACTGCATGTTTGGAACAATCCAGTAACTTAACAAATATCCATTCTTTCCTCAGGTTTGTTTTCAGCTAGTCAGCATATCACACAAGTCTTTTAGTATAACAAGGAAACTATATGAATAACCTGCTTAAATATAGAACAGAGCATTTACATTTGTAAAAGTTAATTTATCCCAGAGCAACAAGTTAACATAAGATAATGATTATCATATTAAACAAATGATGGTTAATAGCTAATATTTATTGAACACTCTGTGATGATAATACTACTGAAGACATATTATCTTATTTAATTTTCAAAACAGTCCTAGGAGAGGAACTATTATTATCTATACTTTAAATATGTTAAAATTCAAGTTTTAGAACCCTGTTTGAGAACATAGAAATCTTCTAGCATTGAAGGGCATGTCTGTATGACCTCAGAATCCATGTGCTCTGAAAATATACTTTATATCGCTTCCGCAAGAATGCTCTTGTTAAACTAGAACATTGTATGGGAAATTAATTCAGTTTTACTCAATTTGAATTTGCTGGTCAAATCTTACAAATATATAAAAAATATACACAAAGTAATCAAAGATTCAGCACTGCAAAATCCATAGATGTTATTAGGAACCTATTGTCTTTAAACAAAAGATTCATCTAAAAGATACATGTAAAATGAGGATCTTTTATGTTTGGACATTTACAGGAAAAGAGATACAGAGACATTGTTTCAGTTATTTGGGATCCATCTTAAAGAGACATGGGAAACTAAAACAAATTGGAAGCAGTTCCAACTGCCGCATAATTAAATCTTACAGAGAACTGAGACACTATGCCATGTGTAACAGCAGCTCCAAAGCCCAGATATCCTGTTACCCTCTCAGCAGCACCCCAGTTAATTCAAACATCTTCTATCTGACCATAATAGTAACTCCGTAGCTTTATTTTGCTTCTCTCTTCAAGTGTTTTTTTTTTCCTATTCTGCTATGATTACCTTCACTCTTTTTCATGAATTCTGCTTTCTTCAGACATCAATTGCCTCATGACTTTTGTTATAGATGAGCTCAACTTAAAACATGATTAGCTTTCCAACTTAGAGTCAAGTTGTCACAGGCTGATGGTTTATTGTTTTCATGCTTTTAACTTTATTCTACTGCAGTGGTATGTACCAAGCAATTTTCTTCCTAAAGCAATCAGACTTTCCTTTGCTTATTTTGGAACTTTACCTTTGATATTTAATCATGGTTTTATTCCAAATATTTCAGAGAAAGACAATGCCTTTGATGATATATTTACTTCATTTACAGACATATAGCTTCCTTTAAGACACAATATGCCTGTATTTAAAGTTTTTTTAACTTCAGTTTCACCCCAACAATTTTTTGTTTTACTTATTTGAGACTGAGTCTCGCTCTGTCACCCAGGCTGGAATGCAGTGACAGGAGCTTGGCTCACTGCAACCTCTGCCTCCTGGGTTCAAGCAATTCTTGTGCCTCAGCCTCTGAAGTAGCTGGGATTATAGGCATCCACCACCATGCCTGGCTAATTTTTATATTTTTAGGAGAGATGGCATTTCATCATGTTGGCCAGGTGGTCTCACACTCCTGGCTTCCATTGACCCACCTTCCTTGGCCTCCCAACAGGCTGGGATTACAGGCATGAGCCACCATGCCTGGCCTTGTTTTATTTTCAATCATCACTGATGATGTTGGCCAGTTTACTGCTGTAGCATGTATCAGTATTAGCATGTAGCACAACCACACAGTTGTAAATATACATTTTAATTATTACTGAATAAAAAAAAATTGAGAGGTATAATCAAAACTGCGGTTTCTTTTCTCTGTAGTCACAATGTTTCACTCTACCATACTTCTAGTAATACATCCCACTTTCCTATCCATACAAGTGAATCTTAACCATAGTGGCCCTTGCCTCTGACCACAGTGAGTGGTTCAGTAATAGATTCACAACCTAGAGCAGATCAATCAGATCTTTTTTTTTTTTTTTTTTTTTTTTTTTTACAGATTTTATGTAACTGGGGCTATTAGTTCCTCTTTAGAAAACTCTTATGATGTGATTCCAAAGTTGATCAGCAATCACAATTTTTAACACATGGGGAAAGTCTGCCTACCATAGAAGAAAATAATGTAGAGCCAATTAACAATAAGCAGAGAGAAATGGAGGGACTAATAGAAAGTTCTGGCTTTGGCCAAGTTCAAGCTCTTGTTCCTTAAGCTCCTAGAGCTGTCAAAGTCTGAGCTATAGCAATATTCTTCCAATAAATCTTCTTTGTTGCTTAAACTAATTCAAGTTAGTTTCCTATAATTTACAACTGAAAACACAGTAAAACAGCATTCTTCTTCATCTATCACACATTATTACTAATAAAGAAGATCCTGATTGTGACTCTTAGTCATTATTAATGACTAAGTGTCTTCATGGAACAGAATTCTCATCCAAGGTTACTTGAAAGTACTTCTAGTCCACCACGTGTAACACAAACTCATCCTTTATCCCCCAATTACTTTTTCTATGTAACTTTCCAAGTGTATTAGTAATATAGTCTTGAATTTTGAGAAACACTGCTCAACTTTCTACAAATAAAATCCAAACTTTTCAACTTGAAATTCAAAGCAATTTTTGTGGACTATACCTACCATTTCTACCTAAATTCTTATTGTTTTCTATCACAAATCCTATAATTATCTGTCTAATATTCCCTAGTCACATATTTATATTTCTATCTCCACATTATTCATTTTACCTAGAATGCCTTTCTTATTTTCATCTTATTTTCAGAGATTTGTCTGGCTCAAACACTATCTTCTCCTTGGAGAATGCATTTGCCTGGAGGCGAGCTATACTAATCAAGAGGAATTGAAACTAAATGTGATGACAGAGGAGAAAAACATACAGATAAATATGTAAATCAATTTACTATGGAAAACAGTAGCTATAACATTCAAAGAGGAAAATATTGTGGGTAGTACCAGTGAGTCATATGAGAAGACAATTGAACCCAAAACCAGTGATAACGCTTATAACAGCAAATGCAAATGTACATTCTTACACAAGTTCTAAGTAATGTGAATCTTAAATTTTAGAGAAAAAGTGATTTTTTAAAATGTAGACTTGCTGAAGTTTTATAAAAGGAGATTACAATGTTAGGACATATATACCTACTAAGAAATAGTGGAAGAATGGTATAGAGTGACAAATACTATGTTCACTCAGTGAACAAACTGAGTGGAGCACAGCCATGGGTGCCTATACCCCAAGGCTTGCCGTACTTCTCTAGGTGGCTTTAGCCCTTGTTAACTGACAAACCTGAACAGATCAGGGCTGTCTTGCTCTTAGGACAGTACCAATCTAATCTGAATGCCCCAATGTCTGCTGGCCTCTCCCAGGGCCCCTGCCTAGCCTCACCCACATGCAGCACAGCCTCAGCTGTCCCACCAAAACACTTCCTAGAGATGACCACCATAGCATTTTGCTCGAAGCCCCTGCCTTCCTGTTGGAGCAATTTTGCAGATGGAACCCTACTAGCATGCCCTCTTCCACTGGTGCACACTCACCTATAAACTCCCCTTACTGCCCTATTGGCATGCACATGTCCATGGCCTCTCTGCTTCACATTGGTGTATACATGCCTACAGCCGCCCTCTCATCCCCACCTCCCCCTGCCCCCATTGGCGCACACTCACTGGTGGCCTCACACTGACCCACTGGTATGCACTCACCTGCCCCTGCTGCTTCCACTGCAGAGCATTCTCTCTCAGGCCCTTGCCATGCAGCCATAGTGCTTTTGCTGGCAGCCCCGTTTAAAGTGTTGTTGCCAGTAGATGAAATACCTTGGACCCTACAGTGAAGCAGGTGCTTGACCTGCAGGGGCCAGAGAACAATGCCACAAGACTGGGCTCAGCCCCCAGAGATAGAGCACACAGCAAAGGAATGCTGAGCTAAGCCTCAGCTCCATCAAAGCATCCAGAAATGAAGCCAACTGACTAAACCCAATGTATCAGTCCATTTTCATATTTCTATGAAGAAATCCAAGCAAGGTAATTTATAAAGAAAAAGAAGTTTAATGGACTCACAGTTCCACCTGGCTGGGGAGGCCTCACATTCACAGCGGAAGATGAAGGGAGAGCAAAGATGTATCTTACATGGCAGCTGGCAAAAAGGAATGGGCAGAGAAACTGCCCTTTATAAAACCATCATATCTTGTGAGACTTATTTCCTATCACAAGAACAGCATGGGAAAAACCCGACCCCATTATTTAATTCTTTTTCACCAAGTCCTTTCAAGGACATGTGGGGATTAAGGGAGCTATAATTCAAAATAAATTTTGGGTGGGGACATAGGCAAACCATATCATTCCGCCCCTGGCTCTTCCAAATCTCATGTCCTCACATTTCAAAACCAACCATGACTTCCCAACAATCCCACAAAGTCTTAACTCAGATCAGCATTAACTCAGAAGTCCACAGTCCAAAGTCTCATCTGAGACAAGGCAAGTCCCTTCTGCCTATGAGCCCATAAAATCAAAAGCAAGTTAGTTACTTCCTAAATACAATGGATGTACAGACATTGGCTAAATAAACCCATTCAAATGGGAGAAATTGGCTAAAATGAAGGAGCTGCAGAACCCAAGCAAGTCCAAAATTCAATGAGGCAGTCATTAAACCTTAAGTTCAAAGCAATCTCCCCTTGACTCCATGGCTCAAATCCAGGTCACACTGATGCAAGTGGTGGGCTCTTATGGAATTGGCAGCTCCACCTCTGTGGCTTTGCAGGGTACAGCCCCACTCTCGGCTGCTTTCAAGGGCTAGCATTGAGTGTCTGCAGCTTTTCTAGGCACAGAGTGCAAGGTGTTGGTGGGGCTATCATTCAGGGTTTGGAGGATATTGGCCCTCTTCTCACAGCTCTACTAGGCAGTGCTCTACTAGGAACTCTGTGTGGGGGCTCCAACTACATTTTCCTTCTTCACTGCCCTAGCAGAGGTTCTCCATGATGACCCTACCCCTGATGCAAAGTCTGCCTGGACATCCAGGCATTTCCATGAATCCTCTGAATTCTAGGTGGAGGTTCCCAAACCTCAATTCTTGATTTCTATGTATCAACAGACTCAACATCACATGAAAGCTGCCAAGACTTGCAACTTGCACTGCTGAAGACAAGGTCCAAGCTGAACCTTGGCCCCTTTCAGCCACAGCTGGAGCAGTAGAGCACCAAGTCCTAAGGCTGTACATAGCAGAGGGCTCTGGGACCAGCCCACAAAACCATTTTTTCCTCCTTGGCCTCTGGTCCTGAGATGGTAGAAGCTGCCTTGAAGGTCTCTGACATGCCTTAGAGACATTTCCCCCATTGTCTTGGTGATTAACATTCTGCTCCTCATTACTTATACAAATATCTATAGCCAGCTTGGCTTGAATTTCTCCCCAGAAAATGGGTTTTTCTTTTCTACTGTATCATCAGTCTGCAAATTTTTCAAGCTTTTATGCCCTGCTTCCTCTTGAAAACTTTGCCACTTAGAAGTTTCTTTCATCAAATACCCTAAATTATCTCTCTCATATTCAAAGTTTCACAGATCTCTAGGACAGAGGCAAAATGCCACCCATCTCTTTGCATAGCAACAGTGACCTTTACTTCCAGTTCCCAACAAGTTCATCTCCATCTGAGACTACCACAGCCTGGACTTTATTGTCTATATTGCTATCAGCATTTTGATCAAGGCCATTCAACAAGTCACTAGGAAGTTCCAAACTTCCCCATATTTTCTGTTTTCTTCGGAGTCCTCCAATCTATTCCAACCTCTTTCTGTTACCCAATTCCAAAATCATTTCCACATTTTCAGGTATCTTTACAGCAGTGCCCCACTCCTGGTACCAATTTACTGTATTAGTCCATTTTAATACTGCTATAAAGAAATACCTGAGACTGGATAATTTATAAAGTAAAAGAGGTTTAATGGACTCTCAATTCCACATGGCCGGGGAGGCATCACAATCATGGTGGAAGGTGAAGTAGGAGCAAAAGCACATCTTACATGGTGGCAGGCAAGAGAGCATGTGAAGGGGAACTGCCCTTTATAAAATCATCAAATCTTATGAGACTTATTCACTATCATGAGGACAGCATGAGAAAAATACACACTCCTGATTACCTCTAACTGTGTCCCTCCCACAACAGTGGAGATTATGGGAGCTACAATTCAAGATGTGACTTGGGTGGGGACACAGCCAAAGCATATCACCCATCATATATCGCTATCAAACCCTCAAGAACATTGATGAATATAAGAGCAAAAAGACCCATCCAAAGGGCAGTAACTTCAAAGAGTAAAGGAACACCAGCCCACACAGATAAGAAAGAACCAGTGCAAGAATTCTGGCAAGTAAATCTAAATGCTAGAGTGTCTTCTCACCTCTAAATGATCACATTAGCTTCCCAGCAATAGTTCTCTACCACATTAAAGTGACTGAAATGACAGACATAGAACTCAGAATATGGAGTGAAAAGAAGCTCAGTGAGATCCAGGAGACATTTGAATACATTTCAAAGAAAAGAGTAAAATGATCCAAAAGTTGAAATATGACAAAGCCATTTTAAGACACAACCAGAGTGAACTTCTAGGAATGAAAAATTTGCAACAAGAATTTTGTAATGCAATTGGAAGCATTAATAACAGAATAGACCAAGCTGAAGAAAGAATCTCAGAGCTCAAACAATTCCTTCAGATCAATGCACATGGACAGAAATTTTAAAAATATATATTTTAAACAATGAATAAAACCTGATAAATACAGGCCTTTGGAGAGACCAAACCTATGACTTATTGGCATTTCTGAAAGGGGTGGAGAGAGAGAAGCAACTTGTAAAACATATTTGAGGATATTTTCCACAAAAATTTCCCCAATTTCCCTGAGAGGCTGCCATGCAAATTGAGGAAATTCAAAGAACCCTTGTGAGATACTATACAAATGATCATCTCCAAGACACATAATTATCAGATTCACCAAGGTCAATGTAAAAGAAAAATTTTAAAGGCAGCTAGAGAGACATGGAAAGGTCACACCCAAAGGGAGCCCCATCAATCTAACAGCAGAAGTTTCATCAGAAATCTGATAGGTCAGAAAATATTTGAAGCCTATGTACAGTACCTTTTTTTTTTTTTTTTTTTTT